>NW_022900926.1:59030302-59088888 GCF_012274545.1 Fukomys damarensis | reverse complement strand
TATATAAATGAATTTCCCATGACACACTAGGACCTAACTAATTATACAGCCCACTCCTACTCTACAACCGAATACATCATCGTGTTCTTCCATGATCTGTTCTGCCTTCTGCTGCCTTCTGCTTCCAATTCCGTACTGTTAACCTTCTAATTACTTCCACCAGAAACTCAGCTTTAGGGGCACAAGACTTCACTGGTCTTCCCTGATGCTAGGTGCACCTCAATCGTATCACTGACCACAATGTGCGTCATTCCTACTGCCCCAGATCTGATTGAGCATGTTGAAATTCAAACTGTGTCATAACTGGTATAATTTTCATTTGATGAATATCTCTTGAATAAATAATTAGACAGATAAATTCTAAGCAGCGTTAATAATTATACTATAGGTCTGATGTTACCTCAGTTCCCCAACATTCTTTGACAGATTTCTAAATACAATATTCTTTACTTAAGGATAAAAATAATTAGGGAATCTTTGAATTTTTATTCTATATTGAAGGCATGAGTAATTTATTTGAAGTATTTATTCATCTAAAAATAAGTATTTATATATGTACCTATGTAGATATAAATAGAGAGGGCTATATTGATTTATTATGTGAAAGGGACTTTGGATCAACATGTTAGATTACTGCCTCAGAAAAACTAGGACGGGGGATTTAATTCAGTGGTACAGCCGCCTGTCTCGCAAAGTCCTGAGTTCAATTCCTCCCCAGTGCCAAAAAGAAAAGAAAAAATGAAAAATATTTAGAAATCTAGTTAGAAATTTTGTGTGAATCATTTGAACTTTAAACCAAACACATTGGTAAACATTTGTAAGCAAGCTCACACATCAAGTGAAGAGAGTGCATGTTTCCCAAGCACTTTTGGAAACAAAAGCAGATAAAATTTTTAAAAGCTGAAAAAAGAAATAGACTTAAACTGGTAGGGTAAACTATCCATCAGCATGATCTCTAAGCTCATAGAATTATTAAAGGATGGAGAAAATGCACTGAAAAAGCTATTGTACTTCGCAAACATGTTCACTGGAAGAGATAGGCTGTTTAATAAATGGAAAGCTGGCTTTAAACATTCTGAAGACTAAAACTAGACTATTGTCTCTCATCATGCACTAAATTAAAATAAAAACAGATCAAATGTCTAAATATTCAAACATAAATGCTAAATCTACTGGAAAAGATCATACATAGAATGCTTGAGAACATAGGAGAAGGCAAAGACTTCATGAACAAAACCCAGACTGCACGGGAAATACTACAAAGCATCAACATATGGGACTTCATGTTATTTTTTTTTCTAATTATGTTTATTGGTACATTTTGGGAGTACAATACAGTTATATTCATCACTGGGATCTTGTGCCTTTATATGAGGCATCTTGGTTCTTTTTTTTTCCGCCTTTCCCCTGGCCTCCCTTCTCCCCATCCACCCTTCCCTATTTAAAAAGATTTTGTTTTCATTTTTTTCCTTTTCCATTCTTGCCTTTCCCCTACCCTCCACTGCCCCTACACCTTTAGACCTCTTCTTCCTGTTACACAATATCAATTGTACATTTTGATCCTTATTTACACTTTAAGTTTTACACACCTGAGAAACTATATGGTATTTACACATGTGTGTCCTATTAATTTCACTTAAGAGTATGTCCTTGATGTGCATCCACTTAGCTAGAAATGTCTCTAGTTTCTCGTTCTTTATGGCTGAGTAGTACTCCATACTATAAAAGAAAAACAACAATAACAACAAAAAACCCACATCTTTATCCAGTCTTCAGTTGATGGGCATTGGGCTGTTTCCAAGTTTTAGCTCTTATAAACTGTGCTGCTATAAACAAGGGTGATCATATATCATTGTGGCACAATTCTTTTAATTCTTTTGAAAAGGTACCCAGCAGAGGAATAGCTGGGTCAAATGGGACTTCTAATCCTAGTTGTTTGAGGTATCTCCATATTGATTTCCACAGTGGTTGCACCAGTCTGCACTCCCACCAACAATGGATAAGGTTTCCTTTCTCCCCACAGCCCCACCAGCATGTGTTATTGGTTGATTTCTTGATAGGGACCTCATCTTATTAAAAAGCTTTTGCATAGCAAAAGAAACCAACAGAGTTGAAAAAAATTAGCCATTGTTTCCTCAGACAAAGGGGTAATGTCTAGAACACATAAATAATTGAAAAAAAAAACTCTCCCTAAATTTAAAGACCCAGTCCAAAAATGGGACACCTGAGATGAATACATACATATATTATGATAATTTAATATTAACTCCTTTTTCTATTCAAACTGCTTTAACTTTAGGCAACATTAGTGAAAATATGGACAAATACCATTAGAATTCTGGTTCCATCACACACTAGTTTTACTTACTTCTATGTGTTTCCTTTATCTCATATGCTAAATATAGAAAATAATAAATTACAGAGAAATATTATAAAAAATAAGATAAATGATATGAAAAATTGAACACAACCTCAAATACACAAAGCATTTAATATAGTTTTACTCTTTACTCATTTATAAAAATAAATAGGTCTTGCAATAATTGTATCAATTACCCAATTTGTTATATAAGAAAAACTTTCGCAGATAAAAATGTTTTTTAGAAGTTCAATTGTTCTTTTTTATTGACCATTTTAATAGTTGTTAGATAAATATACACATACATATTTACATATGCATCTCATAGAATTCTTCATACCAGCTTCTATATGAAAATCCTAATGAGTAAAAAAATATAAAATAGACCTCATAAATTAAGGTCAATACATAAAATTTTAAAATTCAGATTTAGGTATTCCAAAATGCAATGTTAATTATTTCTTGTTTAAATACTATTGCTAGATATTTGAATTAAATAGCTTCACATTAATTTTTAAATATATAACTATTGTACGCATTCCATTTTAAGTCTTGACAATTACTTCCTTGTTGATTCTAAATCAGGAAACGGATGCCATTAGGCTGAACTATTGTTTTGCTTCCAGCTGCAGCTGCACAGTCTCAGAAATAGCACTGAAACCCTGAAAACGTCACTGTAGAACATCTTTTTAATGACACGGAAGTTGTTCGAGAGCCCTGAGGAGCCTGAGCCCAAGCCTTTACACTTAGATTCTCAAAAAGCACATTTTGTCATGGTTTTTCCTATATAACAATATAGTCTATCTGAGTAATTCCTTTACTCTAAGTTCATAGAGGAATATTTTATGACTACACTCTTTTCTTATCTTTGAAAATAGTACAGAAAAGTATCTAATTTGTAATTGTTCACAGTACATAATATTTATAATCCTTCTGAGCAATTAGTACATTTTCCTAATGCATCTTAACATTTTTTTATCACCCTTTGCTACCCTCCCCCTACATGCCTATGATCCCCCTCTTCGTTATTTTGTGCATGTTTGTAATACTTAATGTTTGCATTCCTTGTGTGGAGCTTATGTATCTGACTTATTTCACTTAATATTATGTTCTGAAGGAGCATCCATTTTTCCACAAATGACTCATGTTTATCATACTTTATGGTAGAGTATTATTGCATTGTGCATAATTTCACCTGTCTTTTATCTACTTGTTTTCTCTTGGTGCTAAATGTAATTTGTGTGTACGTGTCTGAGCATTTGTGCTCTTTTGTTTGTTTGTTTGTTTGTTTGAGACAGAGTCTCACTATGTAGCTGAGACTGACCTGGAACTCACTATGTAGCCCAGGCTGGTCTCGAACTCATGGAGATCCTCTTGCCTCAGCCTCCTGAGTGCTGGGATTACAGGTGTGTGCCACCACACCCGGATAAATTTTTTTTTTTTTTTTTGGTACCAGGGATTGAACTCTGGTCCTTGCACTTGCAAGGCAGGTGAAAGAGTTACTGTGCTAAATCCCGAGCTGGGCATTTATGTTTATAAAAACTGCCCTACTAAGGAACCCATGGCTTAATGAACACAGATAAAATACCAGAATTGTTTTTCATGTTGAATAACAAAGAAGGAAGAATTTTACATACACATTAATGATTACGAGTCAGTCTGTTAAATAAAAATATTTGAATTAAACACTGCCACTAATTTCCTATATTATTTTCTTTTACATTTTTAACTTCCAGTTCCATGTCTTTCCCCAGAGAAAGCAGTGTTTAAGGTTAAAATGTTCAGGAATAGTAAAACATGACAACTATTTACTATACCAGGTGCACTTTTTTGCTGTTTGTTAAATCTGCACAAAAGTAATGGAAAAATGGGGGAGAAGAATTGAGGTTTAGGAAACGTCAAAGTCAGTTTTCAAACGGTGCCTCACGTCTCAAAGGCAAAGGCCTTTTTACGAGACCATACTCCCTTCCTGTCCACGTCCTTCAATGTGGTGATACTGGCCTTTTCAATGAATGGTACTGTATTTAAAGAATCACTACAGACTTTCTTATTGCTCACATTTTTCTTCATTTTGAACCACAGGGTTCATTAAATATATTTCTGTATCATAAAAAGTCCTTATATAATGACCGTCTGGTTCATTTTTGGACCATAACGGAATGACAAAATGTATTACGTCAACACCTAGGCAGGACTGTCAATGGCAATCACTTGTTGACCACAGCTATGGAGTGTATTCCTTCAAGCGAATTTGTTCAAAACATTATCCCTTGTGCAATAATGTTGAGACATAGGGCCTGTATGGGTGATTGGGTCACGAGGGTTCTGTCCTCACAAATGGGTTAATGTAACTGTCCCAGGAAGGCATTAGCTAATGGGAGAAAAAAACTGCTGCCCAGTGAATTTAACGCCCTCTTATTCTTTCGTCCTCTCTTATGCACACTATTTTGTCCTTTTGCCTTCCTCCATGAGATGAAATTCAAAACCCCTCATCAGATGTTGATCCCATGATCTTGGACTTTGCAGTATCCAGAATGTTAAGAATAAATCTCTAATCTTTATATATTCCCCAGTGCGTCATATTCTGTTACAGATACACAAAATTGACTAAGAAAATCATTGTCTCTTCCCCCCGTCAATCCTTTCTTTTCTACCACAGGTCAAGACTTAGAAGGCCCCCTTTCACTGTATGAAAGGATTATTCTTGATTTCTGCTGGAGACCTCTGCAACAGGGTCCAGTCTCCTGCCCAGTGTAAAATCAGGGTTGTAGAAAGACTCAAAGACAGAATTAAAGAGACAGGGAAATTAGGAGCCAGGATGGCCAGAGCTAAACACCAAAAAGGCCCTGATCAGTCCAAGTCATTGATTTCTATTGGTAATCAAATTAGAGTAAAGGGTATCTATGCAAGGACATGCAGTCATGCAGGGGCTATGAATACTAATGCAGGTGAAGCTTATAAAAGAAAAGGCGAAGCATTCTTGCATTAGGAACAGAACAGATAAATTATAGGGTTGTAGTTAAAACATTGTACTTCTAATTAAGAAGGTTTAAACTGTGGAAATGGAATTTGGGTGGGAGTTACTTCGATCTCAGCTAACATGTTATCTCATATGGAGCCCACAGCTACATAGGCAATCTCTCTCTGCTGTGGCAGTGTGCAGGAAGGTCCTGCTAACCTGTATACTACTGCAGTGCTTATGAGGTGCTTCTGGGAGTCACGTAAGCTTCAGGTGAATTAGCTTCTTCAGGTGAGCTAATGGAAAGGTTAACTCCTTACAGCCTGCTCTGCAAACAGGCTGCTCTGCAAACAGCCTCCTCCAGACATTATCAATAGGGTGGTCCCCCGCAGATTCCAGCATTGCCATACTGTGTTCTTTGGATTGATCCTTAAGCATCATGGGAGCTTTGTAAAATAAAAGCACTACAAGTTGAATCACATTGGGAAAATTATTAGCTTATGTGAGTGGAAGCCATCTTTTCTGATAACAGGACTGTTTGGTCACTGTAATATGTTAATGTGCTAGCACTCTCTGTCAGAAGGAACTAATCGATAGCCTTTCTCATGCTTACTTGCCCTTGTTCAGCCAATCCAAATGAGCAACAGATTGAACTAGTTATCAACAATTTATACATTCAATATAAAGTAGAAGGAGATAAAAGAAAAAATTTATTCAGGATCAATAAGCTTCCAAATAAAATTGCTAGTTTTGGTGTAAATTTTCCTTGCGGCTCATTTAGGAACAGGTTATTATCTTAGGTGTGTATAATTGGCATGGCAGAAAAATAAAACAGAGTTTGTGTTTTGGCATTCTGTGTTCTGAAGTAGAAGTGTCATGGTTCATTTTCACCAAAATATTAAAAGCACAGCTACAAAAATACTGTTGCCAACATTACCTACAACACAAAAGCAGAATATTGTGTGTCTTGGGGACCACAGACAGGAAGCACTTAATCAAGTAACAGAAAAATCTCACCTAGTGTGTGAATAACCTTACCTAAATGTGCTAATAGGTGACTGAAAAAGAGGAAACAAACAAAACACAGATCCAGCTGAGCAATTTCTTATTGAACTGATTTGTTTTTAATGTCAAAGTCACTTACAAAATCGCTCTCTCTAAAGAAGTTAGGAAGTTAGTAAGCAGCTTGAGAAAGCCACTTAATTATCCTTTTAGAGTATGTGTACTTAGATTCTATGTCAGCAAAGACAAATAATGCTGGAATTTATTTCCATGTTCGTATGCTCCCTCTCCACAGTTAAATAGTGAACTTGAGGTGATGCCTACTTGCCTATTACTTTTGAACTTTCTCATGGCTACACTGCATTTTTTAGTTTGGGTATTTGACACAATTGTTTGACTTGATTTTCAGGCAAGTAAGCTAGATCGGTTTTTCGTAGTTCTATGTAATCAACAGGAGCCTACTAAATTAAAAGAATGAAGGTACCAGGTACCTTCTTCTGTACCTTTTTTAATGTTTCAATTTATTTAAATCTCACTGAGAGACCAGAGAACATTTGTTTTGTTATTAAGAGCCACTCTGTGACTTTTCCCAATGACACCCAAGTTTGTAAAGAAATGCTGTAGTGCAAAAAATCTAAAAGTGATAAAGTACTCTTTCACACACAGATCCAGAGATTTTACCAGAGTCAGAGTGAGAGTTTGATGCTACTTAATTTGTGTTGAATCTATAAGACCTAGATATTAGATGTTTCGATATTTAAATTATGTTTTAAAAACATCATCTGTAGATTACAAAATTATCATGAAGCAAGGAAAACCATATCCCTATAAATCTCGTGGTGACCTGATACTTCAGATAAATACTGGGCGACCAGTTATGCAAGTATCACAGCAGGCCAACTGTTACTCAGCTGCAGGAGGAGAGAACCCCAGCATTGTCTTTCCCTTAGCAGAAGGCCCACATTCATCTTATGTAATGAATGTTTGGCGCTGCACGACAAATTCATAACTCCCAGTGAGACAAAACAAGAGGAAAGGCATTTGGGAAGTATTCAGCATCAAGAGAACAGAGCCTTTTGAAAAAACAGACCAAACATTTCTCCACCATGTAAGAATATAAGAAATCAATAATCTGAAGTTCAGAAGAGGATCCAGACCGGAAGCAAACCATACTGAAACCTAATCTCAGGCTTTTAGCTTCTAGGATGCTACGGGATAAATATCTGTTGTTTGCAAGTCAACTTACTTATGGTGCATTCTTTTTTTCCCCATATATTTAATATTATATGTCAGTTATACACATTGATGGGTTTCATTTTGGCAGAAGTGTAGATCCACACATTTTAGCAGTACAAACTAAGACACTCATCTGAGCCTAGGAAGTCTAAGAATACCTATAAGTGTTGGAAACTCTAGGTGCTTGTGTGTGAGGTATAGATTATTTATCCCAGCCAGGTAATTGATGCTCTTCCTTCTACTTCTCCATTAAAAATACTAATAGGCTTTGAAAGATTTGTATTTCTTCAGCTGCATTTTTCTGCCTGATTTTCTTAATGCCATCCTGTGAGTTAGTCATCTTCCCCTTTTATCTGTTCCTTAAGTCTAAATTAAACTCATACGAGTGTACATCATTGTCTATGAATATTATAAAACCTACAAAGCAAACTCTTCAGTGAACATAAGTAAATAACACTTCTGAAGGTAATATTTATGTGCAGTTTTGAACAAAGTCATTTCACTTTGTAATGGAACTAGATAATTAAACAAAATAAGCTGCTTAGAACAACATTACAGAGTAGGCTGCAGAGGAACAAGACAAGGCAGGGAGACTGAGCTAGTGCTTTTCTTCCCTCCTCCTCACTGCAGGTGAAGTAGCTAGGTGTGTTCTGCTGAGACCTGTTCTTCTCTATTTTTGAAAGACTTTTTCCTTGCCCAAGAGCTTGCTAAGTACACAGGTTTCTCAAACATAGATACCAGAGAGATTGCGCAACATATGTCATGAATGATTTCTCCCTTATATATATCTTGACCCACTCAAAAAAAGTGGAACATAGGCATCGAGGTTGCTGTTAGTTCTGTGTACTAACTTTTCTTCCTCAGAACCCTAACTGCATATTTAAAGTCCAGCTGGTATATAGTAGCACTAGAGTGAGATCTCAACAAGAGCTTATTTTCATATAAATATCTTTTCCTCTGCTTGGACATGCTTGAAATCATTTGCCTTTTATCCCCAGCAGTAAAGACCAATGTAACCAAGGCAACCGACTTTGACTAGAACAATGAAGACCAAAAAAGAAATTGACTGTTCTCAATGGACCTGGTTTTGTAGATGTTAGGCAGGTAAATTTGGCTTTTGGCATTTCCTTTGTTTTCTGCTATCCTTAAAGGCTTTCATTAGTTGTTTTTTGTTGTTGTTGTTGTTTGCTTTGGTTTGGTACTGGGGATCAAACTCAGGTCCTTGCGCTTGTGAGGCAGTAGCCAGAATCACTGAGCTAAATCCCCAGCCCTGATCTCTGATATCCTTAATAAGGCATGCATTTACATTTTAATTAGGCTTCCTCTCTTTCTCCTCCCTATTCCTCATTTCCAAACATAGACTGTAGCCTTTTTGTTTTTTTTTTTGGTCAGCTTTAACACTGATATTTATTTCTTTTAAACCCATTTCCAATTTCTTGGGAAACCAGAGTGAGCTATACTTTCATTTAAAAAAAATTTTTTTTCTCATTGAGTTTATTGGTACATTTTAGGTATACAGTACAGTTACATTCATTATTGGGATCTTGTACCTTTACATGACAGGTCTTGGTTCTCATTTTTTTCCCTTGCCCCTGCCCTCCCTTCACCTACATGTGCAGGACTATGCAAATATACCTTCATGTTCTTTTTACAAAATGCTCCCATGTGCCTCAATAAGAAGAACACTCATGGCCTCATACTTGTAAGGGACATAGGAAAGCTGAGGGATGCTCCAGTTCACCAGCTCATTAATAAGGTTCCGGATGATGGTGTGCTCTACATTTCAAATAATTTATTCAAAATGAGCTGCAAAAGTAAATACTGCTTCTTCTCATTCTTCAAAAACAGTATTTTTAACTTTCTGTCTAAGAAAGTCTGCACAGGTTGGTAGAGTGAAGGGATACTTAGAATTGCACCATACTCACCAGAATCCACAGGGCTGGAAACATGGAATGCATATAATTTCCGTGCAGTGCTCTGTCATTCGTTGAATGGTTTCCCTTTTATCCTTAAAACATGGTACATGGCTGGTCTTATCCTTTCATTTATGGTATCTGTAGAGATAGTGTCATCTTAGGAAAGAAACAAAAATAAAGATAGACATTGAATTTATGACTGATTTTTTCTATCAAACTGAGGGACCAATAAATAGGATAGTAAAAAAGAAAATTAGAAGGAAACATGTAGGAACCACACATTTTAGTTCCTTCCTCAAAATAGTCTCTTACTGCCCAAAGCCCATGTAGCTACCTTTCCTGAAATGCTTCCTCTCCATCTGTGGTGGCTCAGACCCAGGTGAGGCAGCCACGTTTCACAGTTCCTGGTGGGAGCATTGCTTTGCTTCCTTGTTATATTTTAAAACTTATCTCTGGTCTCACCTGTGTCCTTGCTTCAAAGCCCTGATTGGATCAGGTTGGAGATACCTCAAAGAACTAGGATTAGAGTTCCCATTTGACCCAGCTATCCCCCTACTGGGTAACTTCCCAAAAGAATTAAAAGAATCATACCACAGTGACACATATGCACTCATGTTCACAGAGGCACAGTTTGTAATAGCTAAACCTTGGAAACAGTCCAATTACTCATCAACTGCAGACTGGATAAAGATGTGTCTGTTTTTTTTTTTAATATAAAATGGAATACTACTCAGCCATAAAGAATGAGAAATTAGAGACATTTATAGCTAAATGGATAAATATTGAGGCATTACTCTTAAGGGAAATAAATAGGACACATGCAAATACTGAATAGTTTCTTGAGTGTGAGAAACTGAAAGTGTAAATAAGGATCAAAAGGCATAATAGGTAATGTGAAATAGGAAGAAAAGGTCCAAAGGGGAAGGGGAAGTGAAAGGGGTTGGGGAAAAGAAAGAAGGGAATATAATTACTATGAGAAAAGAAAAGAGATGAAATGGAAACAAAGTCTTTGTAAATAGGGAGGGGAAGAGACATTGAAAGAAGGGCAGGAGGATGGGGAAAAATAAGAACCAACTTATGTTATGTAAAGGTACAAATTTCAAATGATGAATGTCATTATATTGTATACCTCAAATAAACCAATAAAATTAACAAAATATATATAAATAAAATAGAATCATATCATCCCCCCAAAGAAAAGAAGTCTTGAAAGTCCTTTTTAAAGAGCGTTCTGAAATGCTTAGCATATCTCTTCTCCAATTCTTTATTTCATGCTCCTCATCTGGGGGAATTTTTTTAACCTGATATGAGGATGAGAACAAAATGAATGAATAGCCTTCTAATTCTCCCCTATCTTATTCCTAGGTTAATGCTTCTCAATTTTGAAATAATATACAGGACATTTTTATGGTTGAGCTTCTTATTAACCATTAAGGCAGTTACGCCCCTCCTAAGGGAAAGATTTGAGTGTAAGTAGAGAATGTGGAGAGAGTGGCAACTCACTGCATAGTGCATATAACACAACGCTTTGCACAGTTGGGGCTATTGGTGATACTATTAAGTATATTGAAGAAGCAGAGATTACAAATACAGGCATGATTCTCCAAGAAAATCTCAACACGATATTCGGGACTGATGCGAAGACTGGCACAAATCTGTCAGCTCAGTTTGCGGAACACAAAGGAGGTCCAAGGATGAGTACAAGCCGTCATTCACAGTTAGTTGCATGGGAAATGTCAATTTCAAAATAAAATATGACTGTTGGCATTCCTTATATTTCAGTAAAAGTATATCTTGTCTATTATAATAATGCAAGCACTTAGCATATGCTGTCTTAATGATTCTCCCTAACACTTTCTTTATGGAAGGGCTTGACTCAGTTAATACGATGCTCATAATTCAATCACAGGAAATCTTCATGTTGTAGATCTTTGGATGCCTCTATGCATCATTTATGGTGACAAGGTATCCAACATTTTTGATCCAGACAAGAGTGAATACACAGATTCCCTTCATGTTTTCAACACTTTCTGACCTTTCTCTATTTTCCCACTGAATAAGCTCCCATGTGTTTTTCTAGTCAAGGTCATAGTGGATGAAGGCAAACATTACCAGCCCTTTTAAATCACAAGATTATGAATTTGGAAAGGAAAGAGCATGGAAATTAAGAAAAGAAGAAACCATCCCACACATGGATGAATGCTTACACTAAAAGAATTTTAAAAATTTGTAATCAAAATTGATTATTTTATAAAAAGTAAAATGCCTATAAATTTTATTATCATAAGGACCTGAGACTATGGGTACTGAGTGAAACTCAGTTTCAAACTCTCTAGGTTTCTAAATCTGACAAAGGGACATGGGAAATGATCTCCTAGGTACATAATAGTATTTAGGTTTGTCTCTTACCCTTCGATGACACTGATGAAAATTCAATTGTTTTCCATTATATCATCAGCATTTGTGGAATTCTTTTGCTTATTAAACTCTGTCAATGTTTTCTGAAAATCACCATCAATTTAAAATATATTTAAATGTACATTTATGTTTCTTATATCAATACATAATCACTTATATATATAGAAAATAGAAACATTTCCTTAATTCTTCTATGTATTATTTTATCTTTAATTTTAAAAATAACTTTGCTAACCATATTTTAAACAAGATGTAATCATAAAATGTGTAGATTTTTGATTGTTGTTTTTTATATTTTTGTTTGTTTTTCTGGAGTCATAATGCAGTAGGAAGTTAAAACCAGGGAAAAAACAGTTAAGCAAGTGGGCATGGAGACCCAGGGCACATTCCCAGGACACAGAATCTGGGAGGACTATGCAGTCCCTCACTCCTGTACATGTGACCAATTAGAAAAGTGCCATTTTTGATTTTTCATTTACATCTGGCATGAAACCAAGCAGTCCTGTGATAGGCCAGCTTAAATCTGGCATCAGGCCAAGTGACATTCTGCTATGACATCCGTCCCAAATGTCTTGTTTTCAGGGGAGCAGCAATCCAATAATTCCATTTACGGAGGACTCAGACCATTATCCTCCTGGGCTCTGCGAGACTGTTCACTGGCCCATTCACTGTGTAGAGTTTATTCCTTCCCATGTTTAATAGATGTCGATCCTCACTATATTTCCCATACGTCTTTTGCAATTCTTTGTTCAGGACACCAAGAACCTGGAAAGAATCTCTTTGGGCCCCTTAAGCTGATAACAATAGTAACTGACTTTCATATAGTCAACATGCCCTACTGGTTAGGCATTTTTTTATTTATTTTCTACTGAGGCACACAGTGGGAAAAGACTGTTTTTGGACTCCCTGGATAGAACTATGTCTTGTGATTTATTACCTTTTGGGTCATGGGACAGTTTTTGTACCATTGCACGTTATGGCTGCCTTATCTTTAATTTAGGGATTTTTTTCTATGCCTTTCAAAGAGTTACCAAATGACAAGAGTTATTAAATGCCAAGTTCCTAGAAAAATGCCATCACACATTAAGTCCACAGTGATTTTAAGCTAGCGATATCCTGGAAAGTGTATATGCAAGTCTGGTGATAAATTTTCCTAAAGCAATGGTTATGAAAAACATTCATTTACCTGTACATTTTAAGTATTACCTTAAACATTTGATTTCCTCAGATTTAAAAAATTTTATGTAGTCTATGAGTGTTCTCTAGTAGATACTTGTAGTTAAAAATTTTTATACATGTTAACATAACATGATTTGTGGGGTTATTTGGGGAAGCTATAATATGCATCCTCCCTCCTGTTGTTCCTTTCTTCAGTTCTAAGGCTCTATTTCCTGGTTTTCTGTCCTCTTGCCTGTACTTTAGTTATTTATTTACAACCTATATATTTGTGAAGTTTCTAACATAATAAAAATAATGTAGTATTTTCTTTCTGAGTCTGGCTAATTTCTCTTAATGTGATGGTTTCTAGTTTCATCCATTTTCCTGCAAATGATATGAGTCCATTCTTCTTTATGTTTGAATAATATTTCAATATGTCTATATAAATATCTATCTATCTATCTATATATATATATATATGTCATTTTATTTATTCAGTTATACGTTTTCATGCATCTAGGTTAGCTATTGTGAATTTCTCTGATATAAGCACAATGTACATGCACCATTATGGTACAAAACCTTTAATTCTTTGGGGAATATGCCAAAGAATTACTGACAGTAAATTATTTTTAATAGAGGGATAAGAAAGCTTTGGTAGACATGTACTGTCTTCTAAAATGCACACAAAATTCAAAATCATCTATTTGAGGTTTTTATGTAATGCAATTACTGGAAGTTAGTTCATAAGATTCTATAAATATTTAAAGATATGGAGTCTAAAATTGGCTTTCTTGTATCATAACAAATCTCCTGCCTGACTCTCAATAATTTTCCAAACACATTTTGTAAAAATGCAGAGTACGTGGTGTAAGGAACAAGAAAGCTTTTGCATCGTCATATCTAAGATCACACAGTGTACAGAGTAATACTCAGCCTCTTCAACCACTCAGATTCTCACTCATAGCCATGAAACATTTTACAAGAATTTCTAACATCTTTTTCTAGATCATCAGTAGAACTGAAGAAGAGTAAAATAAGATTTTTAATCACCTAAAGTAGCATACAACTAAATTGAACTAATTGTTTCAGTGAGAAGAGTAAAATACACCAGTAGATAGTCAGATGTTAGAGCAAAGAGAGAGAGAACTGACCACAAAGCCAGAACATGAGAACCACAAGCACAGCATAGTGAAGTCATTTATAAGAAATGGAAAGCAAGCTTAGGAGCTCAGTATGACCTGGGGCCACTGCTGTATTAGATCACCAGACAATAATTTACATTCTGTATGAATCTTCAATGGCAGTTTAAATGTGTTATCTTCCAAAATACAAAGAAAATATATATACATTTTGTAAAAATTATAAAAGGACAACATTTTTACTTTTAGGAGCCTTTAAGAGTCAAAAACAAATCAGAAAAGAAATTATTCAAAATGACTGATTCACAGAAGTATTGAATTTTTTTTCAGAAGCAGCCAGTTCTTTCTTTCTCCTTTCATGGATTTCACAGGGGGGAAGGGATGGGCAATTGTGATGAATGCGTCACCGCTGCATCTTATCTTCCACCCTACTTGATAACTGTATAAGGCAATAAAAATCATTCTCTGAAAATTGCATACAGTATAATCTGTATGTCCTACCTTTTACAACATCTGGGAAGAGTTCAGACTTCTCTTTCTCTAATTTATTTAAAAACATTTTATCAACTTCCGAGGATTTTTTCCTATGCCTTGTTCACTGTGAGGTACTCCCATTCTCCCAGGACAGGGCCATACATCATACCACAGAGAACACAGCATCTTATCCAGAGAGACCAGGACCATTGCTTCTATGTTCTGTGCTATTGAGCATGGCTAGACTATATTATATTTAAATCTCAGCTGTTGTGATTTATTTAGAGAAAGGAATCTCATTGTTATACTTATCCTTTTCAAAAAGATATTCATTTGTTTTTTCATAATAGTGAGTGGAGTTTTGTTTTCTTTTTTTCCCTTTTAATGCTCTTTCCCAAATTGTCTGGAAATACGGCCTGACAAAAGTGTTCTGGCTAATGGTGTAATTTAGAAGAGCACTGATATGTGCCCTCAGATAAGAAATTCACAGGTTCTTGGTTCTCCTGTTACTTGTGCAAGAGAGGATTTATAATGGAAATGACAACACATCATTAACTATAGCACTGCTTGTGGGCATTGATATAAGTATCATTACAGATTAATGACCTCTGAAATAATTTAGTCAAGTAGGATTAGCAAATAAACTATTAGATCTGGAGATTAAATTATAAGAGACTAAGGTATATTTCTCACCATATTCTCAGTTTCATTTGTTTCCTTCCCTGAGTGGCAGTGATTATTCTTGGTTTGCAAAAGCCTCTTGTGAGTTCTGCCGCTAGAAGATGCAGCCAAAGGTGTGAAAGAAAATTTGATTATGGATGACAATAAAGAAACAGAAAAGGCTTTGGGCTTCACGTTTTTCAGTTGAGCCTCTAACCCTTTAAGTATTTCACTGTAGCCAAAGTTTCAGAATCATGAAGTGCTATCACCCATTCTCCTGGGAAATATAGGGTGGACATTTGCGTCTTTGAGGCTTCATGGCTGTGTAGGATATTACTGCCAATCTCTTAAACTTTGAAGACTACTTTAACAATTATGAGTTCAGAATGAAAATTTGATGTAGTATCATACGAGCATTTGTGTCTTTGTGAGGCAGTTAAATCAATGATATTAGACTCTTGTGCCTGCTAGTCTGGATTATAAATGTGCCTCAAAGGTCCAAAGGGGCAAACTTTGGCAGGGCAGTATCAGGAGTTGGTGAAACCTTTAAGAAATGAGGTCTAGTGGAAGGTTTTAGGTCATTAGAGGCTGGCCTTGAAGGTGCAAGTGGGGCACCAGTCTTTTCCTTTCCTCTTTCGCTTCCCATCCATAAAATGAGTGAGTTTCCTCTATTGTATGTTCCTACTGTGATTTCTTATCGTATCATAGTCCAAGAAAAACTAGACCAATCAATCAGAGACTAAAACTTTTAAAGCTGTGAGCCAAAATAAGAGCATTGCTCCCTATAAGTTGATCCCAAGTATTTTGCTATAGTAATGAAATGCTAACACAGTACCCTTCTAACCAGGACCTCAGGGAGTTAGCTGCTCCCTCAGTCATGTGACCATAATGTAAGCAAGCTTCATATATAAGAAAATGGGCCCTCACCAGGCACTGTAATTGACTGTTCTCTCTCTCTCTTTTTTTTTTTTTTTGGTACCAGGAATCGAACCCGGGTCCTTGCACTGGCAAAGCAGGTGTTAGCACCACTAAGCTAAATCCTCGGCCCCAGGCACTGTATTTTACTCTTGGACTTGCACTTCTCAGCTGGCAGTAAGAGAAGTAAACTTTTACTCAAAGGTCCACTGGTTCATAGTACTTTTTATAGCCACCTGAACTGTAACTTAGCAAATCAACTAATTGTATTAGTATATGTATAAAAGTATTTGTAAATATGTGTGTGTTTCCTCTGAAGAAATGTATTTTTTATGTCAGTTCAATTTTCCTATCCATTGATTTTACTTTTATGAAGGTCAAGAAGTGTAAAAGTAATGACTTTCCCATCATATTATTGGAAGATAAAATTAAACCTCTTCTGTATCTAAAATGTTCATTTTTAGATACTTTTACTGCATTTGAAAATTTTTTGACATATATTTATCTTCTGCTTTGGTTTTATTTGCTTAGTTTCCACCTATTCCAAAATTAAGCTATAAAACAGTCATCTCTGTAAATAAATCAAGTAACTGAGAAATTTCTGTTCATTTCAGATGCCCATTTTTGGATTGAGTCTTTGTATTTGGGAAGTTTGATTTTTTGTTGTTGTTGTTCTTTATATATTCTAGATAGTAGACCTTTATCTGAGGAACAGCTAGTGAAAATTTTTTCCCACATTGTGGGTTGTCTTTCATGCTGTTGGTGGTTTCTCTTGCTGTGCAGAAGCTTTTTAATGAAAAGAGATCCCACTTGTTGATTGTGGTAGTTCATGGGCTTCTGAGGTTTTGCTCATAAAATCTCTTCCTATGCCAATGTCTTCAACTCTTCTATTTAACCTCTCTTCCTGCTGGTTTAGTGTTTCTGTTTTAATATTTAGATTTTTAATCCATTTTGATTTTAGTTTAATGCTTGGTGAGAGATAGGTTTAGTTTTAATCTTTGGCACATTGAAACCCAGTTTTTCCAGGAACATTTCTCACGCAAAGAAGTAGAAATGGCAAATAAGCATATGAAAAAATGTGCAACATCACTGGTCATTCGAGAGATGCAAATGAAAACAACACTCAAATTCCACCTCACCCCAGCAAGAATAGCTGTTATCATGAGTCAACTAATAACAAATGCTGGCAGAGCTGTGGGGAAAGAGGAACGCTGCTCCACTGCTGGTGGGAGTGTAGACTGGTGCAACCACTGTGGGAATCAGTATGGAGACACCTCAAAGAACTAGAATTAGAAGTCCATTTGACCTAACTTTTTCTCTCCGGGGTGTCTTCCCCAAAGATTTAAAAGAATCATACCACAGTGATATATATGCACCCACGTCCATAGCGGCAAAATTTGTAATAGCTAAAACTTGGAAGCAGCCCAACTGCTCATCAACTGGAGAGTGGATAAAGAAAATGTGTGTGTGGTTTTCTCTTTTTATAAAATCTAGTACTACTAACACATAAAGAATGAGAAATTTATAGCTAAATGGAGGTGTACTGAGGTGATACTCTTAAGTGAAATAAATAGAACACGTGTAAATGCTGAATAGCTTCTCTAGTGTGAGAAACTGAAAGAGTAAATAAGAACTAAAAGGTAGAATACATGATGTGAAATAGGAAGAAAAGAGGCAAAGGGGAATGGGAAATAGGAGTGGTAGTGAAAAGAAAAGAAGGGATTGGAATTAATATATGAAAAAATGGAAACAAAGTCTTTGTAGATAAGGAGGGAGGGAGGGGTTGAAGGGAGGGCAGGGGAATGGGGAAAAAAGAACCAAGATGGATTATGTAAAGGCGCAAATTTCCAAGTGAATGTCATTATATTGTATACCTTAAATGTATCGATAAAATTAATAAAAAACCAAAATAACTGTCAAAAATTGTTTTATATTTATTTTCTTTCTGTTATTCATTTTACCCACATATTGAAAGTTTGTAAACACCATAATTGTGTACAAGAGTTTAAGAACAACTTTGTTTTCTTTGAAACACAAGAGAGACATTTACACAGGCAAAAGAAGTGGCATGAAATATTCTGCAGGAAAATAAACAGATTCTCTAAATTGTTCCTTTTCAAAGAGGAAATTGAAAGCCATACTGAGAACCATGGAGGGATCATGTACAGCTACATTAAGCAGAGATGTGGATGGATAGTCAAAATAAAATACAGGCACACAGAATAATATTTGTTTTTCTTAGAGAGAAGAAAAGTGCTGAAAATTATGAAGTCAGTGATTTTTCATCAAAAATCTATAATAGTAACAACGTGTGGTGATAAAAAATCCCACAAGAAAGGTGGAAAGTATGATTTAAAAACAAAATTGTTGATCTATGGTGGGTAATCAATAAGTTGTAGGAATATTAACTAGAACAAACCAATTAACAAATCTAAAAAAATAGAAAGTAATAAAAAAGAGAACTAACAGTTCAGAACTGGAGTGAACAAGAGATCAATGCTAAATTTAAATTCATTCTGGTCATATTTAGGTTCCATACTCAAATATTTAATGCCATGGAAATAAATGGGAAAAAATAGCATCTACCTATTAAGTTTTTTAAAATTTTAAGAGAAATTTATGTAAATTCATTGCTTATATTTAAACAATACAGAGAAGTCATTATATATATAAAGGGCATTAAATTATTATACACAGATGGCGTTAAACAGTGATCTCTATAAATTAGATAATAAAAATCAAAAAGAAACTTGTGGGAATAAGTACTTCACACATATTTTATACCAAATTATATCAAGTGCATCGTATGTGAATAAACTTTAGAAACATTATTTCTTTTTTAAGAGAAACACAGGATGGGATTATAGACAGTGGAATTGCTACTGAAAACCTGAGAGAGAAAAATAAATTAGTCTTTTTCCACTCTCTACAAGAAAAATATATTGCCTCAAATTCAAACTGAGAATCAAGTTTGTTGATGAGGTATTAAATGACCAGTGAGGGAATCAGCTAATCTTAGGAGTGAATCATTTATGCGCTATAAGGAAAACAATGACTTTGGCAAAAGAAACCTAAAATGCATTCTAAAATTGAATTTATCTTTTTATTGTTTATAAAGTGTCAAAAACAGTTGGAAATAAGCTTTAAGGCATGAATTTTCCTTCTGTTACATATAATTTTATTTGAAAATCAATTATATGGGTATGAATTTATTATAAATAAAAGTTATTGAATTAACAGTCATTGCTTTTGCTAGTTTGTTTCTTAAACCCACACCTTTGTATATTGGTTTAAAATTATAAGTAATATTTCATAAAAATATGATAATTTTTATAATATATCCCTTAAGGAATAAAATAAAAATAAAAATTTGTTCCTCACAGATAATAATGAAACTATATTTAAAGTGATAATTAATTAATGTTAATTTCTTCAAAGTTACAAGAAAATCTGGCGATCTTATTTCTGTGTCAAGAGAATAGCTATTTCCAATGAAGAACTTTTAGCAGAATAAAAACAAAATGTGATACTTAAAGTTGAAATCCTTGTTTTCTTCACTTTTTAAATATGCATCAAGAGTTATTTAGATTAGTACTGTTCAACAGCTTTGACTCCATGTATTTAAACATAGATAAATTGGTAAGAGATTAACCATAATGCTTCTCCATGGTAACTTATAGAAACAGTATGTATTATGTGAGAAAGTTCAGGGCACTCTTAGTTGAGAAAGTGGTAACACTAAAGTTGTCGGAGAATTCAGTTCAGAATTTTTTTATTTTTACAAGCTAGTTACATTTTATTTGTATTTATTTTTTTCTCTCTCATTGAGTTTACTGGTACATCAGCCATAAAGAATGAGAAATTAGATTCATTCACAGATTTACAAATATATAGAGCACAGACTCTGGAGGTAGTGAGGGAAGTGTCTAATTTTGTGTAAAGTGCAGGCAATTCCTGGGTTGTATTGAAAATTCTTTAATGCCTTGAAATTATTTCATTGTCATCTCTCTCAGTTAATCATTGGCAGAAAGTAAAGGCATTTTCTGTTTTCTATTGCCTTCTCCAAGCCTAAAGCCGCTCTTGATAACCACCTCAGGGTAAGAATCCATGGGGTGAATATTGCATAACCATATTTATTCTCCTTTTAAAACTACCTTAACTGCTTAAAATGGGAGTCTGGTCCTTTGGTTTTTGACATTATTAAAAAAATAAAGCTTTCAGAGAATTTGTTATAGCGATCTATGTCATCTTGGCTAGAGTATGGAATTCAATTGCCATTCAAATACTAACCTAGGTTTAGCTATGAAGGTATCTTATAGATTTGTTTGACTTGTACAAACGGAAGATTTTTATTTAAAATGAATACCCTCCATGATATAACAATTAACTAAAGGTCTTAGGAATAAAATTGAGATTTCCTAGGAAAGAATAAATTCTGAATCAGGAGTAAGGCATTAATTCCTACCTGAGTATCTTGCTTGTAGGTCTCCCTAGATTGCAAGTTTTCCAGATCCAACAGTTTGTAAGAAACAATTCCTTAAATATATATATTGATGAATTATAGATCAGCAAACTGATGGACAATTATTTTTTTCCTAGAAACACCGAATTACTAACACAGAAAGCAACAGTAGAAAATACTGAGTGAAAACTATGCACTCAAGTTTTTCATATATGTAATGGATTGTACTCTGCTGATAGCTGTGAGGAATTCTTTCATGATACATTCAACAAATGTATACATAATATGAGCTATAACAAATTCCAAAAATAAGAAATTAAACAAGTGAAACCATTTATTTTCAAGAACTTATAGAGTGTTGGTTAAATTACATTTTTTAAAATATATAGTAATAATAATAATATGATGATGGTTCTTTAATAGAAACAAATACATATCATGACTAGAATAAAAAAGAACAGTGCCATCAAAGAAGGTTTTATGGTTGGACTTCCTAGAAAGCTTGAGACATGCTTGAGTTAAAATTTATGGTAAATGAGAAAAAAAACTTCTGGTCAGAAAACTCTGACAATGTTCTGGAACATATACAATATGAAGAAATGGCAGAAGACTGTGCTGAAGATGCGGTGGGAGGCCCAAACAGGTCAAAGGTCCTCATATCATTCAGACTGGTTATCTTCCATTTTATTAATTTCACTTTTATCTATAAAGAAATTAAGGTACTAAGAAATTAACTAATTTACCATATTTTCACAATTTATAATAGACTAGATTTCACATTCAAGACATGTGAATCTCAATAAGATTGAACAAAACAAAATGAGAACCAGCATATGGAAAGGGATTAGCTGTACGAATAACAACACCCCTTACAAGACAAGGAAAAAATATTTGACAGCTATGACATAAAAGAGGAGGATTTATTTTGCCTCACAGTGCCAGTGGGTTCAGTCCATGCATCCCAGGTGGAAGCTGCATGACAGAACAGCATGGTGAAGGAAAGGTATTCCCATCATGGTTTCCAGAAAACAGAGAGAAGGAGGGAGCCGAGGATATATATGATCCAGTGATCTCTCACTTCTGGCTAAATCCCATCACCAAATTTGAGACTTTTGGGCACATACTATATTTTACACATAATACCTTACAATGGTAGAATTTTTACGATAGTGTAGGTAGCTGGAGGCCTCCTTTGTTAATTTCTCATTGTAATTCCCTGTTATTGCAAGTTTGATTTAAGACCTTTGTGATAAATGGAGCATTGTCAACTGGCAGGCTTCTCTTTGATGATCACAGATTTTGAAAAAGCAGAAAGGATGGATTACTTCAGAAGGGTAGGCCTTTCATTGTTCCCTGTGAAAACTGGGTCCTTATGTCTTCAGAACATTATTTTTCTCATTGGGTTCTGTTTGTTTTATTTGTCTGCTTTGTAAATCTGGGTTTACCTCAGTCTCTAACCTGATTCTTATTTTCTGAAGTCCATATCAATATATCTTTTAAGACAAAACTTTCACAGTCTTCAGTGTGTAGAATGTTATGGACAGCCAATAGGCAAGAACTCTGACCACGAGTGCTAATTAATGGGTGAGGAGTCCAGCGAGATTAGATTTTGTTTTTATGTTCTTCAGATTATTAATGCCTATTATTGGCCCAAAGTGCATTACAAATTTATATAATTACTTTTCTTGTATTCAGAGGTTTTCAGGAATCTGTGGGAAGATTCTTACTTCTCTAGTAAATATTTCTCTCACATATATGATATGAAATACAACATATGTAATATATGATAAAATACACACATATCATATAAATATTGCCATGTTTTATATCATATATAATGTTATGTATTATAATTTTATATAGTACACAGTGTAAAATTTTCCTTTTCTGTTTTAGAAAAATGTAGACTACCAAATGCTAAGGGAATCACCAGAAAAATTGACGGTTTGATTCACAAAGAAATTATTGTAATTATAAAATTGTTGTAATTCAGAAGTTAAAGAGCAGTAAGCACAAATTTGAATAATACTGAAAGTAAGGACATGAAATTAATTTCAATGTCTTCATCCATCCAGGGTGCAAGAACAAAAGCCCATGATCAGTGTGCGCTACCACACATGAGATTACTTGTTATGGTTGAGGAGGATGAGAAACCTAACGTCAAGGTGCTGTCAGACTCGGACTCTGATGCGAGTCTTTCTCATTTCATAAGGGCAGGTGTTTACTGCAGTGTCACACAGTGAAAGATGTAAAGCAACTTTCTGGGATCTTTTGTTATAAGGTCACTATTCCTACTCACAAGCATTCCTCCTTTATGAGCAATTCTTCCTCCAAAGCCCCTTCTCCTAATCTCATCACATTGGCGATTAGGTTTCAACATATGAATTTTGAGGTTTATCTAGAACCTTGCAGTCAGTTTACTGAAGAATAAAAGCCTTTATCCCATGCCTCCTCAGCAAAGCAAAAGTAAAAATGCACCAAGAGAACGATTAAAGAAGGAAAATTAACAGACTCTGAGAGAAAGAAAGAAAATATTCTATACATTAAACAAAACAGTATTTGGGGGAAAATAGACTACAAAATAACAAAAACATGTTCTTAAATGAAATACATATAACCCTTCCATTTTAAAGGTATTGGCATGTACATTTAAGGGCTTCGAATATTACAGGCAAGAGAAAAAGAGAAAAAGAAGGAGAGAAGGGGGGAAGGAAAAAGAGGAGGAAAGAGGGGAGAGGGCTCTATTAGATCATCAATCCAAGAAATTTAACATCCTATGAATAGAAGTTCCAACAAAGGTGAGGGATGAGAGAAAAGGCACAGAAAAACAAGGGAGAAAATGTCAATAAATTGATATAATGAAATTGCACAGAGTGAACATCAGAGGTTCTAGTGAGTTTGAACATTAATAAAGACTCCCAGCCAGGATGGTTATCCAGAATTTTTAACACTAGAGCTAAAATAAAGACACTAAAATTGTCAAGGAAAAACAGTTACTATATGAGGTATAATCAATCAAAATAGAATGTATTGAACTTATGCATATCCCAGGAGACTAGTATAATAAATAACTTCAAATATTTTAAGGAACAATAATTTTCCACTTGGTAATTACCAACTGATCAACAAATACAGAGATAATTAAAATACTGGAAAACAGAGTCTTTGGTACCATTATTCTCCCATGTACCCCATTATGGATGTTCTTCATTTGCTCTGAATGGCATGAACATTTTCCAAGAGTGAAAGCTTAACAGCCTTCAAACATTGGATTTAATGTATAAATAAAAACTTGGCAGATTTGTAGTGGATTTGGAGAGCGAACCAGATTGAAGCAGCAGGGAATGGAGGCTCTCAGAATTGAGGTCTCTGGAAAAAAGGCAGGGAACAGTAATATGTCTTCTATACACACATTTTTAAAATGGTACAGAAATGTAAAGATAAAAACTTGAAAATGAAACTAATAATATTTGAATAATAAATGGAATACAATATTCTAAGTCACTTTCAAGGGAACTAATTGATGAAATTAAAATTACATAAAAATCTATTATTGATGTAACTAAAAATCATGACATAATGGTAAAAGAAGTAAAGAGAAATATTGTTTGAGTACACGAATAATGAATTATGTATATACATACCTATATAAATGTATACGTGCACATTATATACATAGCCTTAATTTCATCTTACTCTTATGTTAGTTGTGTGACCTTATTGTGTAGTTTTATTTTTCATGTTTTCTATAAAATGAAATTATATACTGAATCAAATTCAGAAAGTTGATATGTAATTGACATATGAAATATGTTATATAATTGTATACTGCAAGATATATGAATTATAAATAAATATTAAGCCATACATGGCAGTACAGGAATGAAATTTTCCTTGAGACATAAATTATGTCAATGTTTCTACCATATAGATAGATTCAAATTTCCCAGTCAACTATTTTTGTGTTGCAGTGCACTTTGTATTTATCCATTTGTTTTTAGTCTGTTATTTCAATTAGATCCTGAAAGTAGGATAGAAAGTATATACATTTAATTAGCCAACTAGAGTGCAGGCTTCTTCTCTAAAAAAATACTCACATGTTTTCCCCACAAAACACAAACATACATAGTTGAAGTTGCTATCATAAAACTAGTTTGATATGTAAAACAGTGAAGAATGCATGCCATAAATATAACCATATTTAACATTCTGCTATATTTTATTTTTGTTTTTTGGTACCAGGAATCAAACTCAGGGCCGTGCACTTACAAGGTAGGTGGTGAAACCACATTCTGCTGTATTTTAGAAACCTTATTTAAGTTATTTAATTTTATGACTCTAGTTGTTGTTTAATTTCATTTACTCCTAAGAAAACTGTACTCAAGTGAATTTTGGAAATTTATCAATGATTGTCACTGTGCAAACATTGTGAGGATTCAGTCATGGTCATATCCTATTTTTAATACAGTGTTTTTTATGTTATACTATCTTAGGACTCAATAACGTTTAAGAATGAATGAATGGGCCGGGGATTTAGCTCAGCGGTTTGGTGGCCTGCCTTGCAAGCGCAAGGACCCGAGTTCAATCCCCGGTACAAAAAAAAAAAAAAAAAAAAGAATAAATGAATGAAATCACAGGTCTATTTTGAGTAAATGAGTTTATTTTAGATTAAAATGCTTATAAACATACATAAAATCATAGTATGTAATAAAGAGAAAATAATCATCTCACAGCTATTCTATCCAGAGTAAATCTATTCTGAAGGCATATCATTTTTTGATATGCATAATAAGGCTATATATTTTTTCAGTTTTATTCTCAAACTATTCTAGTTCTCAACAAACTGTGTGATTCCAATTTTTCCCTAGATCTTTGAAGAATGTCACAATTTCCTAATTATATATAAACATATAAAAAATAGAATGCAAGCTTTTTGAGTAAAATGTCTTTCTTTACCTTTTGTTATTCTAAAAAAGGAGAAAAGATTTTTGGTAGAGGAAAAAACCAAATATTAGGAAAGTGGGGTTAGTTGCTGACAACTGTCCAATATATTTGCACATCATTGGACTTGCATGTAATAAGATGTTTTCTCTTTCAATAAACCAGTGCAATGCTGTGGAAACAAACTATCAGCACAAATAAGTAAATATTTTTGTTGAATTAGTTATCCAGATTCTTATATTATGTTGCCATTCAATTTTGCATAGAGGGAAAATACAGGAAAACTCTGCTAATAGACATTCACTAATATCAACTTACTATTTCTTATTTGAGCAAGCTCTTTCTTAAAATAGTTGGAGAACCAGAACATTTTAATAAAAGTAATATGCAACAATACCTGCAAAAGCCTTCAATTTGAGCTACTGAAATTGTGACATCATAAACACACTGTAGAAAAATGCTTTAAGAGATTGCTATTCATTCAAAGATGCAAATCACTCTAAAAATAATAATTTACTAAAATTTCAGCTCTAAAATTGCTAGGAGAAACCATGATGAACAATCCCAATAAGACTATGTGGAGAAATGTTAAATCTTTCTAGCACAACATTTTTATCCTGGATTTCACTCCTTTTATCCAACTAACTGTTGCTCAGATTGACTGAAATCATACCCTCCCTTAAAGTCCTGGATAAAACTGCATCATCTATTCTGAATGAGCTGGTTTAAAAAAAATGCAAACATTTGGTACTTGGTTTCTTTTTTTATCTTTTTCTTTTCTTTTTTCTTTTTTGGTTTGTTTGTTTTTTTTGTTTGTTTTTTGAGACAGGGTCTCACTGTATAGTTGAGACTGACCTGGAACTCACTATGCATCCCAGGCTGGTCTCAACCTCACAGCGATCCTCCTGCCTCAGCCTCAGCTGGGATTATAGGCCTGTTGCCACCACGCCCGGCCGGTACTTGGTTTTTTTATTGCTTGGGACATTTTATATTTAAACACTGAGTAGTTGCGGTCTGTGCGTTCCTTGCATCTCCCTTCAGGGCTGATTCTTTGTGAAGTCAGAGTGGGCAGGCCCATCCCTGTAGTGTGTGCTTCACATCCAAGAATCCACAGGGATAGATGCAAGCAGTAAGCCAGGTCGGTAATAACCATTTCATGATCTTCTTGAAAGAACATAGTGTAATTATATTTTTAAAGAGAAAATTTGTGCATAGTCATAGACATCACAAATATGTTTAGGGTGAAGAGAAAAATGACGCTAATTAATATAACCCAACCTAGGAAAAAGCAACAAAGCTGAAATTGTTTATACAGTATGACAGTGATAATTTTCAAAATCCCTTTAAGACTTGAATTTGCATATAGGGAGGATTCAGAGAGGACCAGCCAATGCTAGTTAAGAAATGCCAACACTCATATATACCTTTGTAAAAAATATTGCACATCTAAAGCATTAAAAGCAATACCTATATATATTTACTAAAAATATTAATACCTAAAAAAGGGAAAGTGTTTGACTAACTCCAAACTTTCTAACAGAAAGAATGGCAAAAGATAGTGAAGATTATGAAATAAAACTTCTAGAAGTAATTAATGTGTTTATTTACATGTAGACAGGCTAAAATAAATGAATAATATATAATTTTTAAAAATTCTTATCAGAAAGTAAGATGTAGTAAAATATTCCATCAACATATTTTTTCTTAAAAATACAAGTATTCAGTGACACATCTCAAATACCTGAGAATTATTAAAGCCTAATATTTTAGAATGAGACTTTACATACTAAAAGAATCAGTAATAGTCCATGTGTCAAGTAATGCATACTGTTGGGCATGCTGGAAGGTGTAGATACTTGGGATCTGAGGTGAGAGGATCACTCAAGTCTACGCGTTCAATACCAGCTTGGGCAACACCCCATCTCCAGACCCCATCTCAAAAAGCACCACAAACATAAATGTAGAGAAAATTAATGTAGTTGGCTTAGTACGGTAATAAAAGTTCATGTACATATCCAGAATAAGTGTAGATTCTTTGTTTAATCTTAGTATTAATGGTAGTATGAAGTTTTACCCTATTTAATAAGCAAAAGCTCAACAGAGAACAAAGAAGCCCAAAGGTTGTATTTATAGTAGACACAGAGCATAAATAAACCTTAAATCTAATACTTAGAAAAAGATACAGAACACAGAATCAAATTTCATCAGATATTTAAGACATTCAAATAAATTACTTAAAAATTTCAACTTTTAAGATCATGCAAACATATATAATAATTATCAAATACATGTACACAACATGTACACTATTAATTGCCCTTTTTGGAGGCTAAGATCTGTTCAATATTTTCCTTTCTATACTTTTGCATATTTCAAAATCTAAAAAGAAAAACTTCCTTTTATAATCAGTGTTTTAAAAGAAAATAGATTTTAATGAAATATAGGGAAAATGTTAAACTACTTTAATACATATAATGACTTAATTTGTGTATTTTCAGGCCTTTTAATGTATGGAGAATAGATTATTACTCCCAGTCTGATGGATACAAATGTTCTGCAATGGCTCTGTAAGAAGTCGTCTCCGCAAGACTGCAGTAGTTATTCCCCTAGTGGGGCCTGGAACCAGACACTGATGTGTCCACAGTAGCAAATATGCTAATGGACTTTTGTTATATATTTTTTTGTTTGTTTTGTTTAAGCTACATGAACAGGAAATTAAGCTTAAAATAATAAAAGAAGTCCCAGGTTTGGAAATCAAGACATTCTGATTTCCCAGGGGAAGGAAGTGCAAGCAGGATTGTTGACCTCAGCATAAATAGGCTACCTGTAGAACTAGAGGATAAAACATACTGGAAAAAGGGAGAGGAAGACTTTGATCATTTTTCTAGTTCTGAGACAGCTTTGGTGCTCAATGCAGAAGACCTCTGTGGTCAGCACAAAAATGGGAGAAATAAAATCTGCCTGCAGAGGAGTACTCCTTGGGGGAGAATAGAAACATGGACTGACAAAAAGTGTCTAGGACTTTTTCTTGCACAAATTTGGGTGGAAATAGGGAACCTATTGAAAAAGCACTGTGATAATTAACCATCAAACTATTTGGATTCATAAGTTATTTTATGTCCCCAATAATTCCCCAGTACTTTTCCAGTACAATTAGTATAATAACAGTTGTCTGTTTTGCTTCACCGAATCTTTGCTTATATCATTTATTGTCATCATTCAGCTCTTTTGTCACCTCATGAGAAAGTGACCCCTACTCGGTGTGCTCATGAATGTCACCACTACTGTCTCTAGAATTATTGCCAACTTGCCTTGATTTCACTTAATTCACAATACTTCATAATATGTGGAAATTTATCAGTTATGTAGCTAGCTAGGCACTTCATTAAAATTTGAATGTACCTTCATGAACATGGCTATAACTTACCTTTCTTCTACCTGTTTTCAACTTAGTGACTTTAGCTTCACAGTTACCTGGGAAAGAATCTGAGCATTCAGATGTTATTGCATCTTAAATTACGTTTAAGGGTAAATATGTAAATGTGGGATGTATATGGAGTATATTCCTACAGTCTCCTGTTAAATGAAACATTTCTTAAGAAATATGAGAAAGTATGAGAAAATGAAAAAATGGAAACAAAGACTTTGTAAATAGGGAACAGTGTAACTGTACTAAAAGGTACCCATAAACTCAATGATGATAAAAATAAATAAATATACGGTACAGTTGCATTTATCATTGGGATCTTGTACCTTTACATGACAGGTCTTGGTTCTCATTTTCCCCCCTTACCCCTGCCCTCCCTTCACCCCCCCTTCTCTATTTACAAAAACTTTGTTTCCATATTTTCATTTTTCTCATATTTTTTCTTTTCCCTTATTCCCTTTCCCCTACCCTTCCCACTTTCCCTACACCTTTAGCCCTTTTCTTCCTATTTCACATTGTCAATTACACCATTTGGATCTTATTTACACTTTTAGTTTTTCACATCAGAAAAACTATTAGGTATTTACACATGTGTCTTATTTGTTTCACTCAAGAGTATGAAATGTACTGTATATTTAAAAAGTACCAGAAAACTCAATGAGGAAAAAAATAAAATTTGTTTGGGTTTAAAAAAGGGAGAAATGTAAAATACTCTTCAAAATTTTGTGCAAAATTCACAACAAATGGAGCAAATTGGAAATATCAAAAAAGTCAAAGCAACAAAATAACAGAGCAACGTATCTACATCAAGCAACCAATGACGGCTTACAAAAATGAATTTTTATTCAATAACATGACTTCTTCATGCTGTACTAAAACTTAAAAAATTAGGCGCATAAAAATGACCCTACATGGGCTGGGAATTTAGCTCAATGCTACTGCCTGCCTTGCAGTTGCAAAGTCTTGACTTCAATCTTTAGTACCAAAACAAAGCAAAACAAAAACAAACAAAGAACAACAACAAAAAGATCCTACATGTGACCACTAATGCTTATAAAAATGAAGGTGTAGAAACACAAAGGATTTCTGTACAATAAATTATTTAGTTTTGAGCAATTGTATATATCTTTAAGAGTACCTTTATTCCCTGGTTTGTAACCTTTGAGTATCTTTGCTTTTCAAGGATAAACTCGGGGACAATAATAAAATAGGAAAATTGTAGCCACCTTTTAATTTCATTGACTCATTTTATATTTTTTTTTCACTGCTGGCTATTTTAAAAAGCATTTCAAAACTATTGTGAAGTTTTTCACTTGGTATGAATAGATGCATTATAATTTATAAAAGGAAACTTTCTTGTTCCATGAACAATCATACCCCATTGTTCATAACATTTATAATCATGTGTGGTTATGTACAAAAATCTTGAAAACTACTGCTTTGCTTGTGTTATTTAAAGCTTCCAATTTTTCCCAAGCTTATCAAAATCAAGGCTAAATCATTCCAGTGAGCAAAGTCTTAAAGATTTAGTTGCATTGTCACAGGTCTAAGAATAAACTAAAATGTAAAACTTGAACTTGGGAGACATTTAAATGATCAAACTAAAGCATTAATGCAGGATAAACCTAATCATAGCAGTACAGGAATGAGGCTTTACTAGCAAGTCTCTTTCGAGAATCAATAAATGTTAGTGAACAATATTAAGTGCTGTGTTAACAGTCTTACTATTAAAACACTTAACCAGATTGTCTCAGAGAGAAAATTTGGTCTCCATGGATAGAAGTAGCCCAGTGTATTAAAATGTAAATGAAATATCTCTTTGTAACAGATTTCTTTCTAAACTGCCTTATCCATTAGAATCAAACATTATTTTTCTACACTAAAATAATTCATTTCTTTTGAATATAGTACAATTTAAATATAAAAACATGAGTATTATAAAATAATGGTCTAATGTCCAGACTTAAATAATTCCTTATAATGTCCCTTGGGAAAAAAGCTTTTTATTAATAATTCGTTATTTTTATTCTTTTGGCAGCCAATTTTATAAAGATAATCCTTCTTTTAAGACTCATATGTTGTTTAAAAACAGAGACACAATACTGCATTAATTATAATGCTTTTTTAGTCTGCATATATTGCATTAATTATAATACTTTTTAAAGCATCTGGTCACCTTTTACTAAAATTTTGGGGGCCAGGGATTTAGCTTTGGGACCAGGGATTTAGCTCAGTGGTTCTGCCACCCACCTTGCAAGGTCCCGAGTTTGAGTCCTATTTCAAAAACAAATAAACCAAGTTTTTTTAAGAATTTCTTTTACATATAATTTTACTTCATATTGAAATTTTCACTTTTCATTCTACATAATTACTTTAAAATGTTTTATTATATATTTACATATGTATCATACATTAATATATTTAAAGTAAAATTATTTTTCAACAGTATATCACACACAAAATATCAACCAGGGATAATAAGAAATTTCCCAGGCAATTTTACAAATCCATCATGTCTCTTTGACCCATTTATGTCACCTTGTTTTTGTTAACCTGGGTTTAGTGAAACTCTATAATCTCTATATTCAGCTGAATCTTCCCTTTTGGCTGCTTTCCTCTGGCTTACCCTCTATTTTGATTATTGGACTTCAACTCTGTATGTGAAACTTTATTCTTCTAATTGTCCTATTTTATTTATATCATCTACAACATATGTGATGATATATGCTTTAATTATACCATCATTCTTGGCACTTTTTTGAAAGAGTTCCAGAAGTTCTCTTTCATGAATGTCTTCAGTTGAGTTATGGTGCTTCCACAATATCCTGAATAAAATTCAAAATATTTATCTTTCATGATCATTTTGATTTTTTAGAAGAGCCAGAAGTTACACAATGTAAGATCTGATGAATAAGATGCATGAGGACACACTGTTACATTTTTATAGAAATTACCATCAATATTTCAAATAAATTTAGGACATCAAGGCAGGTCCAAAAAGACACTCATCAAAGAGGTCTCTCAGAACCATCTTAGAAAGTGGCAGATCCAATAAGTGTGCTCAAAGTGCAGGACTTATTTTGTGAGTGATTAATGGTAATGTGTCTTTTACTGTAATGACATTTTAAATTGTATATTGAAACATTCATGTTTTTATCAGACTTTATATTATTACCCCCATATACAAATGAAGAAAAGAAGTAAATTAGTTATGGACATACGTTATATACATTGACTATAAAATAAACATTGAAGAACTTTGGTAGAAATATAACAATTTATCTATGCTATATTGTGTATGTAAAATAATTATTCCATTAATATTTTGATACATAATTTCTGAATATATGATTCAAATATTTAATAGCAATAGGAAAATAAACCAAAAAATCCATGCTATCATTAAGCTTAGACTCTAGTATTAAACTACTCAACAAAATTTCAATAAAACTTAAAGAGTGTATGAGTATAAATTCCATATATGTAGACAGAAAGTAAAGGGCAATATTCTTTTTTTATTGAGTTTATTGGTACATTTTAGGTATACAGTACGGTTACATTCATCATTGGGATCTTGTACCTTTACATGCCAGGTCTTGGTTCTCATTTTCCCCTTGTCCCTGCCCCCCCTTAACCTCCTCCTCCACTCCTCATTTACAAACAAATAAAGGATAATATTCTTGAAGGAAATGACTTCATAAAGATATTGAAAGTTGAGAAATAACTAATGCACACAAGAATTTGTAATGAAAATACACAGACGCATACTTTCCAGGTAATGGAAACGACAAACGCAGCACCTTGTGATGGGAGAACACCTAGTTTGTGGCTGATGTAAAACAAGTTGGTGGGAAAGTAAGAGAGATAGAGTCAGACAATTGTTTCATTTCAGATAATTGTAATCACTTAGAAAGTACGTAAATGTTGTCAAACTACTTTAGCAGTGAGGGTAGGCTATAATAAGGGGTTCTTTCACTGAGCCCTCTTAAGAGGCTACAGTGTTGAGCCATTAAGTTCCAATGTCACGATTGATCATTTCACACACACACACACACACACACACACCCCAGGAGGGTGGGTACATGTTTATTTTTGAAGTTTATATAAGATATGAGGCTTTGTGGGAAAGCGGAGCAGTCTTCCCAGTGTGGTCTAAATTGCTCTGAGAGAGCAGTGAAGGGGCATTACCTTTCTTAATTTGTTTGGGGGCAAGGGTGATTTATTGTATTCAGAGAGAAATTTGGGTTGCAGGTTTAGCCAGGGGCTTTTGTGGTTTGATTTTTCCAAGCACAACCAAAGATGAGAGCTTTCAGTCTTGTTACCAGTTTTCTCACGTGTAGAACTGAAGAGCAAGATGAATAGCGAGACTGAAAGATGTCAGCAGTCAGATTTCAAAAAAGAGTTCAGAATCCTTATTATATGAGACTAGAGTGACTTCTGAATTAGGCAGTAACTTAGAAAAAAGTAAAAAAAAAATACTTTAGCAGAACTGTGTTATAAACTGGAGTAAATGTTAATATATCAAATAGTTTGAACACGTAATAAGCACTAGCTTTGACATTATAAAGGTCATTATGTCTCTATAAAGGATAATTTTAGTAGAACAGTGGGAATATTAATAAAAATAAATGAATAGGGGCTGGGGATTTAGCTCAATGATGCTATGCCTGCCTTGCAAGTTCAAGGTCCTGAGTTCAATCCCAGTTACCACAAAAATTATTTAATTAATTAAGGAAAAAGGTCAAGATCTCAAAAACAATGAAGGAAGGAAGGAAGAAACTGGAGTCGTAAAAATAGCATCTTTTTTCAAATTTTATCATTATGAGGAACAGAAGAAATTGAAACTTTGGGAGGATAGTATGGGAATTAAGTGAAGCCAGGTGAAACATAGTTTTAAGTGAATTTGATGCCTAAGATCACTACTTTGTTCACTAATCAACACCTGAACCTCAGATTACTTTGGCCTAATGGATATCAATAACTAGAAAAATTACTTAGATTCCCAGTTCAATATTTCACTTTTATCACATATTTATTTTCTATACTGTATCCTCCAAATCTCATCTAAATGATATAAATTTGTTACAGTTCTGATAATAAGGCAGTGGTCTTTCATTATCACACAGTGTTACAATGAAAAACAGACAAATGTGAACAAAGATATAGGCAGAAAATAATAGAGTGCAAAAATTTTCCCAATTTAGTAGGAACCTAGGATATTAGTGGTCTGTGGGACAACAGTCAGGGTATGTTAATTAAACATATTTTTACAAAAGTGGTAAAAATGTAACCTTACACATACTTGACTCAACATATTCCAACATGACAAGACATTATACTTTTCTTCCATCTCTCCTAGGTGTCCACAAGCGAACCAAAAGTAAACATATATCTATTCTCCACCGTAAAATATATATAAGTCTGAGAGAACAGAGAACACTGCATATGGCTTTGGTTTTCCAAAGTGAAGCTATTCTTTGTTCTGCATGAGTATTGCAGTGTTTTGAATGCGTTCCGCAAAAGGTAATATGTTAAAAACTAAATCTCCAAAGCAGCAATGTTGAGAGGGGAAATCTTTAAGAAAGTATTATTTAATGAGAACTCTGCCCTTGGGGATTCATATTTTTATTGTGGGAGAAATTTTGTTATTATTGGAGTGGTTACATCATAAAACAAACAATCCCCCACCCTTATTGCTCTCTTCCATTCTACTGCCTTTCCATCTTCCGTTATGGCATCAACAACCTCAGCAGATGGCAGCAGCTTACCAGCAGCTTGCTGTTGGACTTGCAAACCTCCAGAACTGTGAAAAGTATCTTTTACTTTTATAAAGTATCCATTCTGTGCTAGTCTACTATAGCAAAATAAGAAGGACTGAGACAAATATGTACCCAGAATCTCCACCTATTTCATATCACTGTATCTGAAAGTAAGTCTTCCCAACAGGAAACGCTTTGTATATAGGAATTTCACCTTGTAAACTCTCCAACGCTGGAAAAAGTCTTGTTGTAGAAAAACAATGTCACACACCCACTAGCTATCTATCATAATTCAAATGTAACCCACCATAGGCACGAGAATTATCAGGCATTTGAGAAAAATTTATAGTGTAGGATCAAATTGAAGAAGATGATTTACCCCAAAGGAAACAAAACCTTTTACATATTAAATTGGAATGAACACCTCTAGAAATAGTCATAATAAAAAAGGATTTAAAAGTAGAAAAGAGTTCTAGAAAAATAAATATATAATTGTCAAAAAAACATTAAATATATGTCTGGAAGAAAATGTTAGGGACTTCTGGGAAAATAGAATGCTAAACAACAACTCAGCCCTTGTAACATTTGGAATCCAGGCACTTAAGTAAGTATAGAAGAAGAGAGGTGGATCCTAGGTCTCAGGAAGTATCACATGGGAAAATAGAAGCATACAGACAATTGGAGAGACAGAATGGGATGAGAAATTACGGTCTGTAAAAGCTAACTGGGGAAGTAGATGTGAGTGTTAAGTATAAAATCCCAAGAAACATGCAGAACAGTGCCCAAAGGCCTGCATGTGGACTTCTCCTGAGTACACTAGCAGGTTTTCATATAATGGTCTGGACCTGATGTTGGCCTGAAGACTGGGTGATTCAGACAACAGACCACAAAGTTTTTGCTACTCTGTCTGCTCCTCCTTGGTGGCCCACCCTCAGGTTGTAGTGCATACTTCTCTATTTTCACTTGGCCCAAAATCACTCTGCTGGGCCTGTTTCTTATGTTTCATAAAATTCCTACTGTTTGCACTTTACTCAGGGCAGAAGGAACCTAGAAACCATCTTCAGGTGGAGAATCCAGCACCCAAAAACCTGGGAACTTAATTTGGTGAGTCAGCTAGAAAAGCAGGTAAATCCCTTTGGGCATTTGTTTGTTGTTCCTCTCTAAAATGCCACAAGGGATTTTTTTCCCCCTCCTTCTTCTTTCCCTGTCTCTGTCTCCTATGCAAGACGGGAGAGAGAGAGAGAGAGAGAGAGTTCGTGATATCTGTGATTTTTTTTCTCTCTCAGTTGGTAAAAGGCCTACAAGCTCAACTCTAATTTATCTCCCCCGACTTTTTTTTTTTCCATTTGCCATCACTCAATGTGTTAAATAGCCAAAGTGCCGGTTATCATGCTTTCTTGTCTTTGTATTTCTGTTATCTTTGATACTTTACTCAACTTTCTCCCTCTTTGGGGCGGAGGAATAGCTGTTGGTGACTTGGTTTCCTGGCTGAGTAGCTCCTTTTTAAGTTTATTACTTTTGAGTCACATCTGTACTTTCACCCTAAATGGATGTTTCTTTCTGAGGGTCATCATCTTATCTTGTCCCATGCCTGGTTGCAACTTTGGAACAGCCACCCCCCTTGTTTGTTTCTAGATCTCTTCCTGTTTTGTTTTGTTTTTTTAAACAAAATTCAGGTAGTTTAGAAACATATACTTGACAACCTGAGTAGAATTAAAGAACAGCCATGAAAACTTAACTCAAGTGACTGAGTTATTCTTGGATTTTTAAAGGCTTTTTTTTTTTTTTTCTTAAAAAAGAGGTTTATGTCTCTATTGCCTTAACCACGTACCAAAACTTTACTATCAGGTAAATTCAAGAGATATTGTTTCTCATGTGACTCCACCCTGCTTAACTACCATCAAGTGAATCAAAATACCTAAGAGAGTCCAGAAATACTGTTCTGCAAGGATCTCCACCCTGCTTATTCAGAGCCAGAAAGTGGCCCAACAGTGGCTCAGGAAATCCCTGTGTGTGGGAGTGGGGTGGGGGTGGGATTCCATTCTGATCTCTTGGGAGTATGAAAGCACTAGGTAGAGCCATTGAGTGGCTCAACTGCATCTCTCTAAGAAGTTAGTGGGCCCAGTATGGAGACAAAACCCCACAGTAGAGTATTTCTTTTATGCTTCTATGAAGGATGTTGACGTTATCATAGCTTAATACAGAGCCATCTGTCTAGTCAATATTTGCCTCTCACAAAAGATACTTTGTGGGCTCATCGGTTCTCCTTCTTCTGCATGGGATGCTATCTTAAAGACCCAAGACCTAGTTGTCTCTCCCCACCCAAGATGAGCCATGGAAATCTCATAAATCATACCCCAAAGATTTCACTAACTGTGCTACCTGATCAGTGGGAAAGGTTTGACTGTCAATTTAAACAGAAACAGTTTATCTCTTATTGCAGTAAGGTTTCCCTTCAACATGAGCAAGAAATAATAAGAGATGAGTACAAGAAGGTGGTATAAATTATGAAACTATTTTTAAGTTAAACTGCTTCTGCTTAAAATATAGACAGTGCTTTTCTTCCTATTTCACATTGTCAGTTATACAATTTGGATCTTATTTACAATTTTAGTTTTAGTTTTGTCACACCAGAGAAACTATTCATAGTTACACATGTGTGTCTTTATTTATTTCACTTAAGAGTATGGCTTCAATAATCAAGAAAAGGGCTAAAAGTGTAGGGGGAATGGGAAGAGTAAGGGAAAGGAAATAAGGGAAAAGAAAAAATATGAGAAAAGGAAAAAATGGAAACAAAGGCTTTGTAAATAGAAGAGCGCAAAGGGGGTGAAGGGAGAACAGGGACAAGGGGAAAAATGAGAACCAAGATCTGTCATATAAAGGAACAAGATCCCAATGATGATTGTAACTGTACTGTATCCTTAAAAAGTACCAATAAACTCAATAATAAATAAATGGAGCAGAGATTAGTGTCCAAAAAATATAGAAAGTGGAATGAAATCTCTTATGTTCAGGCTTTTGTTATCTTTTTCTTAGAAAAGTCCCAGAAACAATGGTAATTACAGTAAAAAGAGAGAGGTATCTTTGATGATCCTATCCTTGGACACTTACCAATCTCTCAGGGGGATATGGTTCTCTTCTATATGTTTAATGAAGAAATTTTAGATGGGATCACAAATCCCTAATTTAAAGACATTTCTGTGTTCAATAATTAAGATTTGAAGGTTGGTTAAGAGAAAAAAGCTAAAATTATAGCTGCCACAATTGATAGTGCTTTAAATTCACCCAAACATCTAAGGGAAAGCTCAAAGATAACCAAATGATGGGTCACCTTTGATATCATGGGTGAGACAATTCAATTACTTTATTTAGTTTTAACTTCTTTCTCTGGAAAAATCTCTTCTAGATCTATAGCCATAGTTTGGGTTGAGGGCTATCTCCCAATATTCCTGCTCTGATATGTCACTTTGAATGCCAAATGTTTAACTCTAAGCTTATAATTGTACCACAATATCCTACTGCCTTGCAAGGAGGGGGTTTATTAGCAAAATCAGGGGCATTTCTCAAATTCCAGCAAAGGCCCAAACAGATTTTATCTGTTGGGCCTTTATGATGTCTCCACGACAACACTATACAACAGGTGGATCCTGCTGATAAAACTTTTACTACTCTTAATCCTCCTTCTTTGTTTCCTACAGGCCTAGAAATTAGCCTCTCTGATATCCCAGACCTATGCAAGCTGGCTGGGTATCAGTAACCTTCTTCTCCAAGGCCCGAAGAAAAGAGCTTTACCAAAGATGGATGTCAAAAGGCAGATTATGTAGTTGTTAGTTTGCAACAGGTCACTGAGGCCAGAATCTGTTCCTTCAGGGACCTCTGCTCCAAAGGCAGAACTAATAACTCTTAAGTCATTAATATCAGAAAAAGGCAAAAAGCTCTATCACTATAGGTTCCAAATACGTCTTTTTGGTGTTACATGTTCATATAGCAATCTAGAAGGGAAGAGCCTACTACAAATTAATAAGAAATCATCTACAAAGTGCAAGCTCAAAATGCTACAAGTTCTAGATGCAATGCAGGTTGCGATTCTGCATTGTAAAGGATTCCAGAAAGACTTAACTAAAGTCTCCTTGGGAAGTCAAAAGGTCAATAGGGAGGTGAAAAGGCTGTAGCTTTATTCCCAGTTCCTGAGAAACTATTCTGACCTTCCTCAGGGGATATGGTAATAAACTATAGAAATTCTATATAGAAAATTGTCACTAGAGTTTTCATAGGACTAAGAAGAAAGCTATTCCTGGAAACTTCTAGAAGACCCGAAGTTTCTCTTTAGAAAGAAAGACTCCAGTATTGCTCTGGGTACAGATAAGTAGAGTCACTAATGACCCTAATTCACCTCAGCTTAAATGAATACTTGTACTGTGGCTCTTGTTTAATTAGATATTTTGTGAGTAATCTTGCTAAGGCTATGACTCTCAGGCTCTTGATAATTTACCTAACATCTCTCTTTGTTACACTTTGTCCTCCACAAGAGGCATGAAAATCTGATTTGCTCCTTATATTTGGGTTGTACATCCCCAAAATAATAATAAAATTACTTTTTCTACTATGAATCAGATAGATCAATAGCCATTAACTCTTTTCTTATTGTCTTCTGACATATTTTTTTCTTCAGTCAATCCAGTAAGCCACAACACTTCAAGGTAGCTGGAGATCATATGATTCTAAGTAGGGTCTACAGCTCTGTCCAGCTGGAATAAGCTAGAGATGACAGGTATTTCCATTTGCTTAGAACCCCATAAATAATTATAGCAATGTGTGTATCTCTCAGGAAGAAATGAGATGAGATTAAGACCTATCAAAGCTGGCTGGGGAAGTAAGTTTGACCTGCTAATCACAAAAATCCAAGAACACATGTGCAGAAAATTCCCAAATCACTGCACTTGGACTTCTCACAAAAACTTGAGCAGGTTTTCCACAGGATGACCTATACCTTCAGCATGAGGACTGAATGATTAAAAAAAGGACAGATAACATTGAATTTTCAACCATTATGTTTGCTTTTCAAAGATGGTTTGCCCTCATGCTGAAGGGAGTATTTCTTTTCTTACTTTTACTTGGCCCAAACTCATTCTGAAGAACCTATTTCTTTTCCTACCTTTAATAAAAATCTGCAACTATTTGCACTTGATTTGATAGATTCTTTGTTCAGCAAAGAAAAAAACTAGAAACACCTTTGTGATAGTTGACTGTATCAACTTGAGTAAGAAATGCCCAACTATAATGGCTCAGCATAGTTCTGGGTGTGGGAAGCCCTAGGGAAGATATCCATCAGAATGGTATAAAAGGGAAATGAAGGAAGACTGGCTTCTGTTTCTTTGGAAGAGCTCCATTCTTTGCCTTCATATTGGACATCATCTCCTGGCTCCAGCACGGATCCTGCAGCAGCCTTCTGGCACAGACCATTAAGCTTTCTATTGCAGATCCCTCAGTTTCCTTATATGGACTCACAGTAGACACTACACTTAGCTCCAGGCCTTCTAGTGAACCCTTCACATTTCTACTGTGCAGGTAGACATTTTGCACTCTTCCACACCTGACTCTGTGGGCAGCAATTGTAAATTCTTCTACATTAGTATATCTTGCATTAGATATTTCACTAGAAAGCACTGGTTGATATACACCTCCAAAAGCAGACTCTAGTACCCTTTAACCCAGTAAGAAGTATAAAATCTGGATAAAGGATGGGACAATCTTCCCTTTATTCCCAGAAACTGGCTCATGGCTTGTGAGACAGCATGATCAAATCTACAGATACACAAGTGAAACTCAAGGACTCCAAGCCTTCAGAGAGAAATGCAGCAGTGGAACAGACCAGAAGATGTTTTCTGCTGCAAGAGCTGCTGAGTGATTGCTGCGGAAGTACCTACTATCCCTTGGAGAGAGTGGACAGATCAAATGCCCTCTAGAATGACAGGGGGTGGTCAACTGAACTTGGAACTCAGAGCAGGTTGTGTTGGGTTAATTTAAGGGCTCCCAGTATTATGCTCCTGAAATTACTAGAATTGGCATTCCTACTTTAATCTTACTGCTTTCTTGCTAGTAACTGTATCTACCATGGATCTTGATTGTAACTGCCTTCTTTATTTACAAGTGAGAAAAGGAACACATCCTGAATTGGACACAGCCTTAAAAGTGTATACTTCTGAAGAAAACCACATATTTGAAATCACAAATAAGTTTCTGTATTTTTCTCTTTTGTTATTGCTTTGTTTAATTTTGTGGTTAGTTGTTTTGTTTTGACAATATGAATGTAGTTCTTAGTTTTGCTTTTGATTTTTTACTTTTATCTACTTTCTTTTTTACCAGCTTCCTAGGGCTTGAAAATTTTTCCTTTGTCCTTCTCCCTTTCTTCTTGTCTCATTTTCTTTTCTCTTTATTTTTCCGTTCTCTTGTTTATTTTTTTCCTCTTAATTATTTCTCTCTTATTTATACTCTTTATATAATGTATTTCTTTTTTCCATTTCTCTTTTTCTATTTCTTAGCAGTTTTATATTTTGTCTTTACCAAATTATATAAACACCCTCTACTCCCCAATAAAATCTTTGTATTTGTTCCTCCTTTCCTCCTTCTCAGATCATATTTGAAGCTTTCAAAATTTTCTTGCATTACCCCATTCCCAAACCCTGTAACTTTAATAGTATAAACATAAAGCTTTGTTAGTCTTTCGATAGTTAACTCTGAATATATACTTCTGAATTATTTTGCACTATTAGCAGAGATATAGCTGTTACACTTAGTACATATTAGATGTAAGTCAATACCTGGGTTTGCTTGATGTTTATATTATAATTGCCAATTTATTCTCTCAGATTAAGGGTACTACATAATTTGTTCTGGTATGTTAATATCTAATTTATCTTAGATGATACCCATTAGCTAATTTACTTCATATTAACAAGGTTTCATAATTGTTTTTATCTCTCTGTAAACCAACAGATTGTCTTTGTGATATTAAAAATATTAGTGCATTAAGCTAAAATTCAAGTTGATTAAAGATGTAAATATTAAAAAATTAAACACTAAAGTTATTGGAAGATAAGTTGGGCAGAACTCTCAAAGACATTAGGAAAAGACTTTATGAACAAATTCTCACTAGCACAAAGAATAAACAACTGGGATCTCATCCCATTAAAAAGCTTTTGTATTGCAAAAGAAACCACCAAAAAAACTAAGAGACAATCTACAATGTGGGAAAAATTTTTATCAGCTGCTCCTCAGACAAAGGACTATTATCTAGAATATATAAAGAACTAAAAAAAAAAAATCAGGCCCCCTAAAGACCCAATTCAAAAATGGGCATCTGAAATGAACAGACATTTCTCAAACAAAGAAGTAAAAGGGGCAAATGAATATATGAAAAAAATGTTCCACATCACTGGTTATTCAAGAGATGCAGATGAAAACAACACTGAGATTCCACCTCACCCCAGAAAGAATGGCTGCTCTCAAGAAATCACCCATTAACAAATATTAGCAAGGCTGTGGGGAGAAAGGAACACTTCTCCATTGTTGGTGGGAGTACAGACTGGTTCAACCACTATGGAAATCAATATGGAGATACCTCAAAGAGCTGTGACTAGAGGTTCCATTTGACCCAGCCATCCCTCTGCTGGGTATCTTTCCAAAAGAATTAAAAGAATCATACCACAGTGATATATTCGTACCCATGTTTATAGTGGTAGAGTTTATAATAGCTAAAACTTGGAGCAGCCCAAATGCCTGTCAGTTGGAGAGTGTATAAAGAAGATGTGGTTTTTCTATAAAATGGAATGGTACTCAGCCATAAAGCATGAGAAACTACTCATTCATAGGAAAATGGTTACATATTGCGGCCATACTTGTTAGTGGAATAAATAATACACACATTTGTAAATAACAAATGGTGTAAAAAGCTAAAAGTGTGAATAAGATCCAAATTGCATAACTGATAATGTGAAATTGGAAGAAAAGGGTTAAAGGTATAGGTGAAGTGGGAAGTTTAGGGGAAAGGAAATAAGGAAAAAGAAAAAAATATGAGAACAGGAAACAAAGTCCATGTAAATAGGGGAGCAAGGAGGGGGAGAAGGGAGAGCAGGGGTATGGGGAAGAAATGAGAACCAAGACCTGTCATGTAAGAGTACAACATACCAATGATAAATGTAACTGTACTGTATACCTAAAATGTACCAATAAACTCAATGAAAAAAAATGTTAGTGTATGTCCAGAGAACCTGATTGCTGGGCTAACTACATTACATCCCCCCCCCTACAAAATTAATTGATCTGGCCGGATCTTGAAATGGTTGTGAAGGATTACAGTTAGCCACACCCAAATTACGACACTGAAAAGCAACTAAAGGCTTGGGGATTTAGCTCTGTGGTGCTACTGCCTGCCTTGCAAGCACAAGGTCCCAAGTTTGATCCCCAGTACTAAAATAAATAAATAAACAAACAAACAATGTGAAATAGGAAGTAAAGGGCTAAAGGTGTAGGGAAAGTGGGAAGGGTGGGGGAAAGGTAATAAGGGAGAGGAAAAAAATATGAGAAACTGAAAAAATGGAAATAAAGTGTTTGTAAATGGGGAGGGGAGAGGGGGTGAAGGGAAGGCAGGGACAAGGGGAAAAAATGAGAATCAAGACCTATTATGTAAAGGTACAGAATCCCCAAGATGACTGCAACTGTATTGTATACCTAGATTGTACCAATAAACTCAATTTAGAAAAAAAGAATAACAGCAAAGAGCAACTAAAGAGATCTCTATACTGACAAAAAAAGTCTTTAGACTATAATTATCCACAAATCTCAACATGTCTGCACACACCCATACATAAATCACAAACAAACAAACAAAAATAATAGAAACATGAGGAAAAAAGACAAGATACTTCCCCAAAACTCCTAATTCCCCTGATTCCAATTCAGGGAGCACCAAAGGGCAGAAAAGAATAAACCACACACTCAAATTTCACAGAAACATAGCAGAACAGGTTAGAAAACAGCTCAGGTGGGTATGCGGCACAATTAGAGCAGGTATAGCTAAACATAGACAATGTAAGTAATAACCAAAAAATATCCAAGAGCTTTCAGAAGGCAAATCTAGATGAATTAAAATGACACAAAACATCACGAATGACCAATTCAAAAGGAGTTAGTGTCCAAAAAAAGTCAGAAATCCAAGGTATTAAAAATTGCATTGAAAGTCTGAGCAGCATAACTGATTGACATGGGGATAGAATTTCAGAACTAGAAGACAATAATGCCTTCAAAGACTGACTACAACAAAATAACATGAAAAATCCAACAACTTCTAGATGATACAAGGAAGACTAATCTAAGGATACCTGGAATAAGTGAAAAATCAGACAATGGTTCCAATAGCATAAAACAAACTTTCATAGAAATAATGGCTGAAAAATCCCCAAATGTAGGGAAAGAAATAAACATTTTGATGAGTGAGGCATACATAACCTCAAATATCCATGATCAGAAGGTAACCTCTCTGTCCCACATTATACTCAAAGTTACAGAAGTATATCTCAGGGACAAAATCATAAAAGCTGCTAAAGAAAGTCAAAGTATCATATGTAAAGGTAAATCCATTATAAACAGAGCAGACTTCTATACAAACCTTAAAGGCCAGGAGTGAAATCTTTCAAGCCCTAAAAGAGAACAACTTTCAACCCTGGCCTACACATCCTGCAAAACATTTATTTAAAATTATTAGAGAAATAAGGTATTTCCTTAACAAGGAACACCTCAAGGAACTTAGGACACCAGGAAAGGAAAGAGCTAAAAGTGAAGAGACAACCTATAGAATGGGATTTTTTTTTTTTTGCCAGCTACTACTTAAACAAAGGACTAATATCTAGAATATATAAAGAACTTAAAATAATTTGATGGCCTAAATTTAAAAATCCCACTAAAAAATGGGCATGAGAAATGAATAGACAGACACTTCTCAGATGAAGGAATACAAATGGCCAACATACCCATAAAAATATCCAATGTTGCTGGCCATTTGAGAAACATAAATTAAAACAATTCTGAGATTTCAGATCACTCCAGGAAGAATGGATGTCCTCAAGAAACCAACCAATATAAAATGTTGGCAAGGCTGTGGGGGAAAAGGAAATTTTCATTTTTGGTGTGAATATAAACATATAACTGCTTTAAGAAATCAAGATTCCTTTTTAAAAAAAGAAAACAACAACAACAACAACAACAACAAACATTTGACCTAGCTATTCCCCTTTCAAGTATCTTTCCAAAAGAGTGAAAGACATCATACAACACTGTTGCATAAGCTTGTATAAATATACACAACGGAGTACTATTCTGCACAGAAGGATAAACCTGAGAGTTATTTGTAGGAAAATGGGTGCACATTGAGATAATAACGTTAAGTGAAGAAAATTAGACACACGAGCTTAAATATTACATGATTTCTCTTATAAGAACAACTCGATATATAAATGAAGTGCAAAATAAAAGAGAGGTAATAGGAAAAAAGAGAGAAAAAGTTTTGGTATCTACAATGGACAATGTATTTAAAAGTGTGCCTTGGGCCTGGGATTTAGCTCAGAGGTTCGGTGGCCTGCCTTGAAAGTGCAAAGACCCGAGTTCAATCCCCGGTACCAAAAAACAAACAAACAAACAAAAAGTGTGCCTTGGTTTAGTATAATTGTCTTATGGGTTTTATATGTTTTACTGCCTATTAGTCCAGTTGTTAATCTGTAATATGTCAATTAAATTTATAATGATTTATAAGATAAATGAATCTGATGGTGGCAAAATAAAAAGAGAGTGGAGCTTAAAATTAAAAAAAATAAACCAATATATCTTGTGTACATATACCAGTCCCCTAAAATGAATGTAATTATTATGTACTGCAAACATGTACTAATAAAATTTTTTAAAATAAAGAAATAAATTTAAGCAAAGAAGAAAAAAATCAAATATAAAACAGAAGAAAGTACGATCTAAACTTAAATATGTTTTCAACTTTAAAGGCTCAATAAGATAAATGGATACACTTCCATTTTGAAATATGGCTAATGAAACTTTAGCATATTAAATAAAATTAAAGCCTAGAAAAATTTATGAAGGAAAAAAATAAGGTTACCTAGCCTATACAGGTATGAAATCAGACTATCCTTTGACTTTTCACAAGCCCAAAGGGATATTAGAGAAAATGAAGCAATAATTTATTTCACTGTTCATATGAAAATAAATTATATCTAGATAGCCAAAATAATGAACCTATAAAATATATACATTAAGACATTTTCAATTATTCAAAAATTCAAGATTTCAAATTCTGATTAGTTTTTCTGTCTTAGATGGGATAAAAAAAAACAAGAAGAACATGAGATTTTTTAAAAATGTTAAGGCCAATTTCTCATAAAAAATTGAAAAATTTTTAAAAGTGAACAATGACAAAATACGGAGTGAATGAGAGCCTGAACTTACTCTACTATTGTGTGTTTAAACATTTTCGTAATGTGATCTTTTTAAGCATATCACCTCTTGTGACTTGATTTCACCTTTTGTCAAATAAGCAATAATTGTTCCAACCTCATAGTATAATTGTGATGATTAAATGAATTAATATATCTGAAATAATGAGATATTTACATTAGATGTAATTAGAACTATATAATTTACTCATAAGAACTATTGTTGCAGCTTCTTTTTCAGTAATAAGGTGAACACAGAATATCAGGTAATACATTAGCCATCAAAAATTGCAACAAACATATGGTGGAACATTGTTAAATGTATAAGATAATAAATAAGAAAATGAATAACAAGAATTTAAAACTCCACATGATTAAAAACTCATAAGATTTAAATACACAGTGAAGCAGAGAAATGGTTTTGGTCAATATGGAAACTATTAGTACTGCAGAAATATTTGAAACAATGGAAACAGGAGCGGGGTGAATTAGTATGCATGGTTAAAAAATATAGACTAATTACTGAACTTAGGGTAGGAAATGAGCAGTGTGCAAAAGTGAACAGTCTAATGAACAACTCAATTCTTCTCTGAGAGATTGCAAAGCATAAAATATCACCTTCTGCTCAGAAACTTATGGTACCTCCAGTTGAGGCTCAAAGCTGCTTTGTAGTAGGACCAAAAATATGGTAAGTGTTTCAAATGTTTTTGTAAATGTATTGCAGTGAAATATACATTACTATAAATGCCTCTCAAAATATTCCTTGTTGCTGCAAAATACTCTTATCCTATTATTCTTGCCAGTTTTTAAAGCAGTTCTGGACGTCCTCCTTTGTGAGTGCTATCTGCTTCAAAGTCTGGAAATGATCCAGAATATTTACCTTTTCTGGTCATTTTGACTGTGGGGCAGAGCCAGAGGTCCTGTGGTGCTAATTTGGTGAATAAGGTGGATGAGGACACTGTAATATTTGCAAGAGCCTGCCTTTCAGTTGGATGGTAGGAGGAAGCAGTATTCACTGATTTTTTAAAATCATATCTTATGAAGACACTCAGTAAAGAGGTCTCCCAGAACTGCTTCAGACAGTGGCAAGAAAAATGAGGTACATATGAAGTGAAGTGACAGTCCTTTGAGGGAGATTAATGGCATTGTGTCTTTTTTTAAAATTTAAATATTCAATGTATATACCATATTTTTTATCATTCCTTATACATGCTAGGCCAAAAAAATCATGGACCTAGCTCTCCCCTGTCTCCACAGTGGCAACTTTGCAAAGAAGAGGAATGTTTTCTAATCAGTACTTAAAGCAGAAGATTACAAAACTTGATCGAAATATACTGAATGCAATTGGCTTTCATTTCTTTGACAAAGCCTCAAAAGTTTGCATTTTCAGCAGTAAGTAGAAACTTTATTTATAAAGAAAAATATATTTATGTAATTTAATTTTAAAGTTAACTAATCAAAGATTTAAAAATGAAAAGATATAATTAAAATTAAAATGAGAAGAGTATATAAATTAATCTTACTCTTCATACAAGAGTCACCTGACACTGTCAATGTTGATTACTCAAACTGTCATATAAGCACATTATTTAGAGTTACAGAGACAATTACTAGAAATTTAAAAATAATATGCAGACCTATTACTTCTTGGGAAAGGAGAAATGGAGAAAAAGAGAGAAAGAAAGAGAGAGGGAGAAAGGCACAGAGAAAAAGCTGGGAGGCAATGCTTACTCCAGCTATCTGAATGAACTGTCTTGTTCATAGGAATCAGCACCGCCTTGGTGTTTACTCAAGTAAAGCCAATTACACAGCAGGGAGTAGAACCCAAATTACTTGACCATCTTCACCTCATGAAATTCTAGGGGAAGAGGAAAGGAATTAACAACAATGATAGAACATTAAGCATCCAAACTACTATCATTTAGAGAATGTTGTTACCACCCTAGTAATTCATACATAGATATGCACAAAACCAGCATTGTTAGCCAACAAAGTGAATTAATGTCATTTGACTCATCAAGAAAGCATCCACAATTTTTTTTTTAATAAAATAAACCAGGAGGAATCAAATGCTCAAAATGGTCTTGAGGTAAAATTGTTAGTTAACGAGGTGTGCTGAATAGTTTCTCCAGCCACAGTTATAAACTGTTTCAGACAAGCTGGCTGCTTCAAATGAGGCACACAATGATGAAATGAACATAGAAAAAGACACTTTTGAACAAAACTTGGAAGACTCTGTTAATGCACTAAATGACATTATGCACAGTTTCTTGATGAGACCATTTCAACATTTTCTAATTTCTATCACAATTTAACAGTTACAGCAGACCTAGTTTCACTGAAATTTCTTGTGAGTCTAGTAATGAATTAATTCTACCACCACTAGATAGAGGATTAAAGAATTCATTTTGACTTAAAATAGCTGCAAATGTTTTTATGTCTGCCTATCAACATTTTTGTTTGTCCAAGAAATCTTTGCGAACCGTTTCTTCCCTAGGGGTGTGCAATTAATGAAAACAACAACGACAACAACAACAAAACCTCATTAGTTCTCACTGCACCAACCTAAAAACAAACCAAAAACAAGTAAATGTATTTATATTCTTAAAAGACTTTTGAAATCATCATTTTCTCAGGGGAATATGTGATATTTTATGTAACACAAAAGAGTAAATTATATTATCTAAAATTGTATTAATATTTTAATTTATTCTCACTCCATTTGCACTAGAGTTGTTAATTTTACTGTTAATATACTAAAAATAATACAGAATTTTAACAAATTCATATAAAGTCAAATACGAGTTTTGTAATAATAAAGTATATAATTTAATAACTTATTAACTATTTTTGATGTCACTGCCTGAAATACATGTAGTAAAGCATCAAATTCTTTTGTTTTGAAAACTTTTAGATGCACTGAGATATAGTACAATTTATAAATGGAAATTCTCCATTTATTGGAAATAAAGTATATGCAAATCATTCTGTTATTTCCTCCTATATGCATCTTCATTTTTATGATATCATTTTACTTACTTCTAACTTTAGGTCATAACTTTTTTAATGGTTGTACGTCATCTCACCAGTGAATTTAAGCAAGCATTTCTGCAGCATTGTAACAAATCTTTAACAATTTGCAATCAATCCAATGAAATAAATGCAACTCTAAATTACTAAAATCCACTTAATTTTAAAAATTTAAGAACATTCTGCAATATTGTTTATTTTATGGATACTGAATATTGAATTATATTTGGATATGTTTTATATCACATTTAATCAATTTTACAGTTAGCTATCTCATGAACAATGCTGACTGATATAATACTCAGTGAATAATGATCTACCCTTAGTATTTTATATACTTTTAAGGGAACATATCTAGAATTTACACTTTTTAGACTTAACTGATTCATGGGCCAGACAAAAATACAATCATTAAGTAATTACATTTTTAAAAGGTATATAAAATAAATAAGAGAAATGAAAAAATATGAGCAAAGGAAAAAATGGAAACAAAGTCTTTGTAAAAAGGGAAGGGAGGAGGGGGTGAAGGCAGGGCAGGGACAAGGGAAAAAAATGAGAACCAAGACCTGTCATGTAAAGGTACAACATGCCAATGATGAATGTAATTGTACTGTATACTTAAAAAGTACCAATAAACTCAATGTAAAAAAAAAAATAGAAAAAAATAAAAAAATAAAACTAAAGTAATGTATCTAACAAGAATAAATTTTTCTAATTTTTCAATACATTTTGCGTAACCATATGACTTCTTTGGGGCAGCTCATGCTATAGATGAAATTAAAAGTTCTAAATAAAGCAAAATTTAAATACCACACAATAGTATTAAGGTAAATATCTCATTTTTTCCCCAAGTAACTGGAATTATAAGGTCCTGAGGAAATCCTCTGAACATCTCCTGCTGGAGAGAAAGCTGCTGGCCTTATTCTATTTAACCACAAAAGGGTTCATTTTCACCTTAATTCTGCCATTGCCATTATTACAGATAAAAGGGGGGTGTTGAAAATTGGTTAGTACTCTTATACTACTACTTCTATTTCTGTCTGGCATATCATTTCAATTCTATTCTTATTTAAAAATTATAACCCTGTGTGCCACTTTTCACCTGGAGCCTTCCTGATTAGCGTGGCAAATGTCCACCTCTACTAGAGCTCCTGGGACCTATATTTTTTTACCTGGTACTATAATTTGTGACAAAATATGTAAATACGTATCAAATATATAACTATGTATGAATCCTAAAGCAGAGAGATAGAGAGAGAAGGAGGGAGAGAGAGGGAGGGAGATAAAGCTTTTTTTTTGGTACTGAGGATTGAACTCGGGTCCTTGCGCTTGCAAGGCTGGCCACCGAACCGCTGAGCTAATCAATCCCCAGCCCAAGATAAAGCTTTTTGAGATATTTACTTTCCTTTGTCTAATCTACTATATATTTCAAAATATAGTTTAACAAATATTGGCATATGGGTAAAAGATAACTAATTAAAGTATATCTATGAGAGGAATAACTCTTTCCCAGTAATCCCAGTAAACAAGACTTCTATACAATCATTTTCCAAAATTTTCAGGTAATTTGTGACCTGAAAACTACATAAATAGCTTATTGTGTCTTGAAAATAATGTTTATCAGAATACTACATTAACCTCCTACCACTAGACAGCTAAAATAATCCAAAAGTATGATTAGATTCTTAGTAATTGTAGTACATCAGGGAAATTTTGCATGTATTTTAAGGAAAGGGACTGAACATAAGAGTTTCTATATTCTGAATCTTTTCACTAGAAACATGAAACTAGAGCTTGAGTGAACTATAAAATTTATCTTTCCTAGAAGGCCATCCTCTCTAATCTCTTTATGATGCACTAATTTACTGGACAATATATTTGGGAGATGATTGCTCCCATTCACCTTAATATCTCTAATAATGAGGACTCATTACCAGTTAAAGAATCCTCTTCAATTTACTGACAGTTAATATGTTCTTGGGATAATTTAGAAAACTCCCCATACCATGTGGGTCTCTGTGTGTTGTGTATGAAATTGTACCCTGTTCTATCAAAATCTATATTTCATATTGTCCCCATGCTTCTTCTTATTCAAATAGTGTGACCTGTTTTATGAGAATGGTAGAGAAGAATTAAAATAATAATAAGGTCCTAACAGGAAATTTAAGAGAGCTTTCATGGGATGGGATGTAAAGACCCTGGGTCATAGCATGAGATTCAGCAATGTAAAAGAGAAGTGGAAGTTATACTTCTACTTCCTAGAAAACAGATTTTTATTCCCTACCAATAGGAAGGAGGGAATCAGGAAGACAGTGAAAATTATTTAGATGGCAATTTGAGTTCCTGAGAAGTACAGCACATCTATGTTTTAGTTTTTGTTAAGAAAGCAAGTAAATAATAAAAACTCTACAAAATGTTGATTATACAAATATAGTGAGGATAAAGGATCCTCAGTCCCTCCCCCAGTAAAGTTGCAATTTTCAAAATCTAGATCTCCTGTAACTCAGTCTCCCAAGAAAAAGAGAATTTTGAATAATAAAGTATGGATGTTGGGAAATAAAGAAAAGCATATTAAAAGATGGAGTAGAATTTATGGACAAATCTGAGCTCTCACTTGCGATTTACACAATTCAAACAAAGACCAATCAATGAAAATGGATTTTTCTCTTTATCCCTACACTCATCTACTTTGGCGTATTGCAGAACGGCTGGATAATCTGTGTGTCAGTTTAAAATCATGGATGAATAAAACGACATGGAGCCCCATGTGTAGGATATGGGTTACACCACTAGACTAGGATTAAAAGCTAAGAAAAGAGAAATAAGTATTCCTTTTTCCTCAAATATGGCTCTTTATTTAGAATCCATTTTCAGGTTGCAAGATTTAAAATTTAGGGCACTAAAATTGTGAGTCACAAAGGGGTACACTTCATATTATAAGGCTGTAATTTGAGAGTTGAGGTTTTTATTTTTATTGGTACAAATTTACAGTACATAATGATTCCATTCTTTATGAAGAATTTATCCATATATATAACACATCTTAATTATTTTTTTAATCTCCTTCCCCTCTTCCTGTTCCATTTCCCTCCATCCCTTAAGACTTTTTTAGTGAAACTTTTTGAAATAGCAACTTTCTTCGAAACTCATCACATTTTGAACATGGGGATATGCTGCTGAAATGTCAGGGTGTGAATTCAGAACTATTGCCACAATGCTTCCTCAAATGAAACGATATTAATTTTAAAGGCAGTCAGACAAAATATCTAAAACCCATAAACTAAAAGCAACGATTTAAACTGGCTCATAATCTTAGAGGGTTTAGTTCACAGCCAGCTGGCTCAAAGGCAGAAACAGCACAGCAGAAGGGCATAGCAAATGAGAGCTGCTCAATCCATGACAACCAGGTAGCAGAGGGAGGAAAGAGCCAGGAACCAGAGCAAAAGCTCTATTACCCAAAGGGATGCCACCATGAGCAACCTTCTCTAATACGGCCCCACTCCTAACAGTGCCTTCTCTGAATTCATGAATGATGAAGATGATATCATGATCCAATTATCTTCTGAAAGCCTCATCTCTGAGATGTCTGAGGGACATTAGATTCCTCTCTCTACCTCCCTTCCTCCCTTCCTCTGTCTGTCCCTTTCCACCCTCTCTCTGACCTCTGATCCCCCCCCACAAGTTCTTACTACATACCACAGGCTGACCTTGAATTCACTGTGTAGCTCAGGCTGGCCTTGAATTCACAGCTTTTTTTTCTGCCTCAGCTTCTCAACTGCTGAGATTATAGGTGTGTGCCACCACACATGTCGAAAGATATTAGTCAAACCATAACAAGTAAGGTGGATTGAAGGATGAGTTCCTGCTTCTACCTTGTCCAGAGGCTTTCCTACAGTCAAATAACTGAATAAGTTTGTGTGTGTGTGTGTGTGTTTGTGTTTGTATGTGTGTCTGAGTGTGTGTGTGTGTGTGTGTGTGTGTGTAGGATTTTCAAATGAAAATGGCAATCAACAGATTTTTCTATATCAGTGGTTCTGGTTCTTATCATGGAAGCAACAAAATTATTAATGTATGTAAGATTATAAGGTAATATACATATCTCTGTTATGATAATTGATGTTCTAGAGTAATGACTACACATTTAAGAAATAAGAAAATCATCAAAACAATGCTTGCTCATTCACAGCTATTCCTTATAAGCCATACATGAACATTTTTGAAAGCTTTCTACCTCTTAAAGATTCAAAATCATTATTATTATGTTTCTGAGGTACTGATTGATTAAGTTCCAATAGGATTAATTTTTTAAAAATGATTCTATAGAGAAGAAAACAAAACAGCCCAAAATCCTTATAACGAGACATATATCAATTGGGATCGTACACTGGAATATGATATCCTGCAAATGCATAAATAAAGAATAGTATTCAAAATGTAATCTGCTTTCTTAGTGCTGAGTTACACTGCCAGTGCTGTTTGTCTACTTTCTTTTTCACATGGTAGACAAATGTTGCCTTAAAAGATTTGGAGAGACCCTGTGACTAACTAAAATGCACTAAGCCTTTTCCTTCAGGGCTTTTCTTTTAAACAGTAAATTAAAGCAAGGTGATGTTAATCTTGGAAGCAAAGCATGAAGTGAAATGTAAGCTCTGTAATGAACTTTGGAATCTTACCTTTATCACATTTTATCTGTGTGACTTTCAACAAAGTACTTGCTACTCAAGTTTTCTTTCCTATGTTGGAATCAAAATATTAAACTTGCAAAGAATAATACATGTAACCTATTCCCATTGATTTATGCATGGTATGTATTTTTAAAAGTGAGAGGCATAGTTATATTGATGGAGGAAATATATTCATAGCTAATAATACAAATGCTAACCATCTGACAAGTATCTATAAGTGAGGAAAATAATTTAAATGTTGGCATTAAAATAACTACAAAATCAAGTCTGTGATGCAGAAATAATACAAGGTAAATGAATAAATCTGAAATAGCAACAAATAAATACGAAAATATCCATCTAACATTTTAGCGACTTTTTTAAAATTTTTATTTTAATTTTTTGGTACTAGGAATCGAATTTTTTGGTACTTGTGCTTGCAAGGCAGACGGTGGAACCACTGAGCTAAATCCCCAGCCCTAAAATTTTCACCACTTTTTAAAGTGGATTTATTTAAGTAGCTTGGAGACATTAACTTCTCAGTATTCTTCTCAGCATCATTTCTTATTAGAAAAAGGTAAATAATGAAATACCGATATATACTCACTTGATGCTAAAATTAAAAAGCTTTATTATTACTATTTATCATCATCTTTGAAAAGAATCACGAGGATGAGGCATAACTGAAACCTTCACAGTGGACTGGTGGAAATGTAAAATGACATGACCACTTTAGAAAAACAGTTTGGATGTTGTTGAAAATTTAAAGATAAACTTTACAATGTAGTACAGCTATTCAATTCCTGGGAATTTATTTAAAATAAATTTCAGCATATCTCTATTTTAAGAGCTTTATGCAAGTATTCATCCACTTCAGCTGTGATAGCTCAAATCTGGAAAAACAAAAATGGCTATCAACAGATGAATGGAAATGCACTCATGCTATACCTACATCACGTAACAGTGCACATCAGTGAGAAGGAATGAATTATCGACATATGCAGCCACGGAGATGAATTGCAAAGTAATTCTGCAGAGTGTAGAAAGCAGCTAAATAATGTATAGTGTACGATTGCATATAATTCTAGAAAATGCAAACTTTAGAGTAGAAGAAAGTAGACTTTGTGGCATGGTGGGGTTAAAAATTGGTGGAACGGCTCTCAAAGAACCAGTTAGTATTTGTTGATGTCTAAATCATTATCATGAGTATAAAGATGATTTCATAGGTCATATGGTTATAAAATTTCACATTTTAAACATGTATTACTGTGTGTTGATTATACTTACACAAAGCAATAAAGAGGCATACATAACCTGAAAACATTTTCCAAATATCCTTGATGAAAAGAAGTTATGAATATCAGACTGAGCAATTACTGCATACTTACAGAGAAATACAAGTAATTGCCTTAACCATACATATTATGGAGAAGCATAAAATTTAAAATACTATTTGGAGTCATAAAGCTTTAACTGATGTCTAAGAATATTGGTAAGTACAGGAAGATTTTGTTTTTTCTTTGTAAATTTCTTCTGACCACATGGCAGGGCTGGGGATTTAGCTCGGTGGTGCCACACCTGCCTCACAAGTACAAAGTCCTAAATTCCATCCCCTGTACAAAAAAAACAAAAAACAACAACAGCTAAAACAAAAAACTATCTCTCTGACCGTGTGAGCAAAAATTCCATTTTCAAAGAAAAAGAAAATGCAAAAATATGTAAAGGAAAAATACATTTTACAATCTTACAAACTTAAGGTAGCAACTTTCAGTTTTCTAGCGTGTTTTGTGGAAATACACAGATTATAGTAAGCTATTTTTCATGTATACCATAAATATATTTTCTATAAGACTAGCTGGAAGTGATTTTTATTAGTTTTATGCTCCCACATGCATTTTTGTTGTACCACTATCTCCTTATTTCAGTATGTTCTCCTCATGGGCATACATTTAGCCCATCCTCCTGCAATATCAAATAGGCTTTCATGAGTATATAGATACATAAATATTTTTGTGTTTTGTTCATACATATTTTCAGTAAGTAAATATATATTCCCTTAATAAAAGCCACCATCATCTTTGCCTGAGCGATGGCAGCCATCTGACAATTCTCGCTGCCCCTGCTCCTGCCATTCGTCTGGCCCTAGTGACTCATGCACTACTCTGCAGCCACACTGATCTTATAAACACATAAATCACATCACATCATCCACAGGTTAAACTCCAGAGTGCTTTCAGTGTAACTGCAGTAAAATCCAAACATTTTTTCCTTGACCTAAAATACCAGACATGATCTGATTTCAGCTTTTTTCTATAATCTCATTTCTTCTTTTCTTCCTACTTTCCTCTTTTTCCACTCCTCTCCCCCCATGCAGGGATGCACATATTTTTTTTTGTTCTTAGGAAAAAGAATTTCAGTTCATTTCACTCAGAAGACCTTGTACATGCATGTTTCTGAGTTAGAAAGTTTTTCCTTTATATCTTTTCATGTTGTGCTCTAATCTTTTAAGTTTCAAGTCAGAAATTCATCCCACACCCATCCCTAGACATTGCTGCATCTCCAGCATACCACTTGCTTTTATCTTTAATAAAGTACTTATGAACAGATGAACTTGCTTGTGGCTACTTTAGCTCATAGTCTACCACCCACTGCTTGCTGAGCTCATGAAGGTGGAGAATTCAGTCTGCCTTAAAACAACAACAAAAACAAAAAAACAAAACTCTGTAGTCTCAGCTGTTAGAAAAGTGCTTGACAAATATTAGCTTCCGAGAAAGTATTGATCAGTTTTTAGAACCAGAGGAGGAATCCTGTGTATCTGGGACTTGGCCCATCAGGGGGGGCATCATGCCCTGTTGGTCCCATGTACAAGACACTACAGAATATATAATATTTAACTTATATTTTCTTTGAATACTTCTCACAACTTTCTTAATAGATTTTACATTTTAAACACAATTTTCATGTCATATATTTCAATGTAATTTTTAAGTTTTGAAGTCATATTTTACTTTAAAAATTTCCCAAACTTCACCACTTTTCTTACCACCACTCACTGAATAAATCTGCCTAACCTCACTATTCAAAGCACATACTTATTGCATAATAAATGCTAATCAAGGCAGATAGATTAAAGGAGATAAAGAGAAAATGAAAAAATGTTTTTATTTAACTCCATTGCTCTATTTTCTGATATCCCAAAATCTGTTCATCCAATATTCCTGTCTCACTAAATGACACTGCTCTACCTAGAAGCCTGGTGTTATCTCTAACTCCATCTTTTGCACTTTACTATCTTGACTGTATATTTATGAACTTGCTGAATTCTTATCTCATTTATACTCTATTCAGTCACTGCTGCCAAGAGTGATATTTACAAGTCCATTGTCTTCTCATTTATAATTTTGTAATGGCTTCCTTTTGCTTTTAAGAATATAAGATATCTGAGCAAAGACAAATATCATCCTACAGCTACCTACTAACAAGGTATCCCCTGTGACACAAATTCCCTTTCTCACTGTATTTTAACTTCATAGGGTTCTTTCACTTACACGAGCTGTCTACCACAAACTGGCTCAGTACAATAGGTTCCCCTTATCTTAAAGCTCTGCACTCCACACCTAGGAAACACTGCAACTTACACTAAATCTTAGTATATTATCTTGTTGGAAGTACCTTACATTAATTATTTCAATTTATTGTACTGCATTATAATGTAATACTTTATCAAGTGTTAAAAGACACATTTCTGCCTGAAATTTCTTTTTAGTTCTGTGAAGACTATGTTTGGCTGACACATTTTACCTGCCATGTACTGGCTGCTAAATAAATGTGTGTTCAGTGAATAGCTACATGAAATCTATTATTAGTGATAGATATGAATATATACACAATGATCATTTTCCTTACAAGATATATTTATAATATACATTTTTATATTTAGTATATTTTATTTATCAATAGAAATTTGATATTTTCTGCTACTACTATAGTGAAATAATTTTGATTTTATTTTCAAATGACATCATTTTTGGATTCTATCCATTTTTAATTGAATTATCTCGGAGAGATATTTATTAAAGAATTTAATCAATTTTACAAATAGTTCTAGTTTTCCCTTTCTTTCAAGTATCTATTTTTTATTATGCTTTTCATAATTATTTTCTAAAACTACCAGAAAACATATGTAATGATAGGATGATTATGGGCATCCTTTCAAACATCTCTAAAAATATGTTGGATTAAGCAAAATATAATGTATTCTACATTAAAAAAATAGTCTAAAAAATGGAACTGTTAAATTTCAATTTTATGTTTACCTTCTCCAAAATACTTCTATGTAATATACTGCCAGGTAACTCCTAGGAATATATTATACATTTATCTCTTGGATTCCTACTTCCATACATCCATGAAATGAATTTCTTTTCCTCTTCAGTATGGAAAGGTTTATTGTTGTTTATGATAGGCTGTCATAAGTTTCATTATTGCAAAGATTTCTGGAATGAGGCTATCAGATTTGAAAGATTTGAATCCTGGATTCTTGGATACTTTTTTTTTTTTTTTTTTTTT
>NW_022900926.1:59025694-59030103 GCF_012274545.1 Fukomys damarensis | reverse complement strand
GATTCTTTTTTTTTTTTTTTTTGTACCTGGGATTGAACTCTGGACTTTGCATTTGTGAGGCTGTGAAGCAGGCAGCAGAATCCCGGAGCTAAATCCCAGGCCCCTTGATTCTTTCTTTCTTTTCTTTTTTTTCTTGAGATGTAGTCTTGTTTTGTAAAAAGAGCCAAAAACCAAGACCAGACCAGGACCATAACAAGCTTTTATTATGGGGAGGATCTGCCTGGCTGAAAAAAAGAGAGAGAGCCACATGGCAGAACAATGAGCTTTTGTAGGAGCGGGGTAGGGTTAGCCTGAGCTGATGTGGAGTTGAGTGAGGTAGTATTAAGAGATTGGAGGAGCCTGTGACATCACTAGGAGAAGCCCGTGATATCACTAGCTGCTAGGAGATAGCAAGTATCAGGTTATTCTTTCGATTGGAGAAGAGGCATGATGGGAAGAAGAAGCCTGTCCCTTGCTGGGAGAAGCCATATTTTAACAAGGAGGCTATTCCATGTGGCAGCCATTTTAAGGCAAGAGAAATGTAGCAAGTCTGTTAAGGCTAGCTTCAAATTTACTGGCATATGCCACCATGCCCTGTTAATTCTTTCTTTAAATGTTCTATGGCTTAAGTAATTTTATTTCTCTGTGATTCATTTCCTTATTTGTAAAGTAATATAAGAAAAAATATATTAGACACAGAGTTTTATTAATACAGAAGTTTTTAATGAGTCACAGAGCTATTATTTAGGATTCTAAATTTATACAATCACCTGCACAAAATTATAGAATATTGAATATAAAATTATGACACAAGAAAGTCAACACTTTTATCATTTAGAAATAAATTCAAACTTATTTAATATATTATTTTCTATTTTTACTTGATCAGTGTTGTCTTAGTACAATTTAATGGGATTTAAAACTAAATTTCATATTAAAAATGTTAATACAACTTCTATTTTTTTCTAAGGACAATCTTTCAAATTTGGCAAATTATTCATCAAACTTTGGAAGTGATTCTGCTTTATTTTTAGCTGCACAGGGTCATGAAAAAGACAAAATTCATCAATAAATAATTAATTAGAAAATGAGTGAGGAAGATTGTTGCTTTAATTTTCACACAAGATTGGCCGCTAAAGGAAAACATGGAAAAACAAGATCTAGTAGTTCAAAACAGCCATTCTGGAAACCTGTCATCCTAAGTGATAATCTGTAAATATATGAAATTTCCCCCAAATCCAATCAATATGCCTAGTATTCCTTCATAGGAAAATAGGCATTAGTAAATTTAGAAAAAGTTATACCTAATCATTACATGCCATTCTTCAAAAATTTTCTGATTCAAATGAAATGTTGCACATTTATACCAAGTCATGATGCCAAGAATGATGAACCTAAGTGTTCCATAACATGGAAAAACAAGGCATGATCTTCAGAGTAACAAATTTCCTGTTGGTTTGAATTAAGTCTCCCATGTGTTTATCATTAAGAATTGGCACATGAATCTTCTTAAAATAAATAAATCTATTTAACTGTTTTAAATTTAAAAGAACCAAGTCAATTACTTTATATAGATATTTAGGGTTTAAACTTAGATTAATTTTTTAGCTTAAAGTATTAAATCAATTTTAAATTTTACATATATTTGTTTATTCAGTAATAAACATATGCTCATGAAGATTTGCTTTATTGGTTAGGTTTACAGGAGACATGCAGTAGTGTATTAGAATAAGTTTTGCTAACTCTGCTACCAGTAAGTACAGTCTAATAACAGGCTATCTCTCATGAGAGTATCAGAAGTGAATTTCTCAGAATTAATAACTTTAACAATACATGTGTCATGGATAACATAAAAGATGTTATGAAATAGATATTATATTAGTGTAATTTTGGAGAAAAAAATGAGATGAGAGAATTTCACACACAAAAAGTATTCTATTTTCTCCAATTTTCTTATGAGGAGATATTAACCGTGGTGGTTTGATACATGATAGAATATTATCATTAGTATTTTTTATAAACCATAAAATTATATGGTTATTTTAAATACTAGAAAATGATAGCTCTAGTACGTAAAGCAATCACAATTTAGGAAGTTTGAAAAAACAAAATTTATGAACTCATCTAATGAATGTTATTAAATATGTTCTCTGCTCCACAGAGGACATGGAAAATATACATTTCTTTCAAAGATATATAAAACATTTGCAATTATTATTTTTGAATCACAGAGAAAGTTCAACCCAGTCATAAAATATCAGCTCCATATAGAACTTTTCTTGACCATGATGTAACACTATTGCCTTAGTTACTTTTCTCCTAATTGAAACAAAATATCTGGAAAGTTAAAGGAGGAAAAATGTATTACAGCTCACAGTTCCTAATGGGTTCAGCTCATAATTGGCTGGCTCCAAGGCAGGTGACATGGCAGAGAAGAAGCAGTTCATGGCTGGCTGAGTGCAGCAAGCAGTAGTGAAGTAGCAAATGAGGACAACAGCCTTCTTTTTGTCCTTTATGTTCTATCCAGACTTCATGCCCTTAGGGCAGTTAGCACTCACACCCAGGGTGGACTATCCACACTCAGAACTATGCCAAACTAATCAGTATACTAATTTAGTAATCACATACCCTTAATCCCAGCATCACAACTTAATCCCAGCTCCACAAGCACTAAGTCTAGCTACCTCTGAAAAGCCCCACCTACGACTGCTAGAGTCTTTGTGGGGACATCTAGACACAAGCTGTAACAACTATCAGTCCAGACCATGCTCTCAAACTTACAGATTTAAAACTCAAATACGGATTTATGAAGAGTGAATGAACAAAATATTTTATAAAAGTCTACATATTATAATGGAATAATATTATGTTATATAAAATTCATTGAAGCTAAATAGAAATTTCAAGGACATTTATGTTCTAAAATGTGTTTTACAAAATAAGAAATTGTAAAAATTAATAAGCATCTCTCTAAACACAGTGGAAAATATAGCATTGACATAAAGAAATTGGACAAAGGAAATTAATAAAAAATTAATATTAAATTAATCAAAGGTAAATAATTATTTATTATTCATTAATAAGCAGAAACAAAAGATGATTTTTTTAAATTTAGTAAAAATATGTGTACTTAACTTATTCTTCATAAATATGAAAGTAATATAGGAAATCACAAGCCATCTCAAAATCATAGACTATTGAAATCTTACAATTTAAAATTGAGAGAAGTTTTATGTACAGGAAATGGGAAAATATTTTATATACCCTACAAGAAAAAAGACAAAGCCAATGCTTAGACATAGAAAATGTAATCCTTAAATAATGAATTAAGGAAACAAACTCTTCCCAAGAAGGAAGTAGAGTTAAGAGCCAAAATATTTCTTTAAATGAAAGAAATTACAATCATTCCATGAGTTTTTTTTTTTTTTAATATACAACTGGGCAAAGTATATATGTTGACAAAAAATGGCAATAAGGAAGCTAAGTACACTTTGATCATCCTTATGTACTTACAGGAGAAGTATATAGTAAGATGAAATGCAGATGCAAATCAATTTGGACAACTACATAAAGTATTATAAGAAAACCTAATAACAACGGATTTGATAATGCTTCCCTTTTCAGTAATCTATTTTTAAAAAAATCAAAAACTCTTTCAGTAATTTATCTACAAAAGAGTTTCACAAGATGTGGCTGAAAGTTTAAAAAAATGAAACAGTATAGATATTTCCAAATAGGGACTGGTTAAATAATTTGTAGAACATAAACATTACAGTGGACATTGTGAGGGGCTGCTCATTATCCATTTACCTCTTTCTAATAGGACTTGTTGTCTCTCATTTATAAGTGTATATGTGACTTTTGCGATGGAGGCTCTTATCGTCCTAATTGAAAAAATATATGTCAATGGACTATGATAAATAGTGGACCAACAAAAGGCTCTCACCATATTCCCTAGATATGATGAATGGCTTGGGGAAATTTTGTGAAATATTAAGTTCAGTTGCATGGGTATAACCAAAAGCTCAATTGATAGCACTATAAATAAATCTCAGTATTTTAATCATGTAGCAGTACTGGTGCCAATCTGTCTAGGACTGGCACTGAAGCTCTGCACTACGGTGCCAGAGTAATTCCTTTCTTTAGTCAGCAGCTATCTGTAGTACAGAATATATATTTCTCATTTGTCTCTTCTTAGCTCCATATTTTCAGCCTCAAATCTATCACCATTCCAATTTCCATTCAGGAAGAAGGAAAAAGCAGATGGACAAAACAGGTGTGCCTCTGACTGTTCCCTCCCACTTTTATTGCTGTTATTGTTATTGTTGTTATTCAGCACTGGGAATTGAACCAAGAGTGTTCTGAGCTACACCTCCATTTTTAAAAGAAGAAGAAGAAGAGGAAGAGAAAGAGGAAGAGGAAGAGGAGAG
>NW_022900926.1:58971522-59025628 GCF_012274545.1 Fukomys damarensis | reverse complement strand
AAGAGGAAGAGGAAGAGGAAGAGGAAGAGGAAGAGGAAGAGGAAGAGGAAGAGACAGTTTTGCTAGGTTATCAAGTTGCCCAGACTATGGTCCAATTTTGACCCTCTTGCCTCAGCCTTACAGGAGGCTGGGATCACAGGCTGTAGCACTGTACCTGGATGACTCTCTTTTTAAATTAACCCTTTCCAGCTATCCAATAACTTCTACCTTCCACTAATTGGTCATACACCTATTACATTTGGTAAATGTTATGTTTATTTATTTGAAGTTCTGTTAATGAGCAAGAGAAAGAAACTATATAGGTAAGCAAATGATGATTTCAGATGAAGGTAGACATAAAACAACAACAATATGAATCAGTCTTGACAGATTGCCTTACCCTTTTATACATGGCTCAGAAGCAAGGATATAGGTCTTTTCCCTCGCAAACTGCCCATTTCCTTATTTCTCATGCTAGGCTATTGCCAGTTAGCCTACACTATAAATAGAAAAGAAGACAGTCTTTGATTGAGGTAAAGAAAAAAAAAACAGAAAAACAAAGAGACTGAAAAACTTCAGATGTTCAGTGATACATTTTACTAATTGAATAAAAAAAACCTAAAGAATCATCTGCCTCAGAACTTAAAGTGTAGTGAGAAAATTGATTCCTTTTCTCATAATTATAGTTTTAAGACTAGTGAATATCAAACATATCTAAAGGAATACAAATACTGATTCTATTAAAAATCAAATATTCAAGCAATATCCATTGCTGTGCAAGAAAAAAATAGTACATTATACATTCAATATACATTCAATATTAATAAAGACAAATTTTTTAAGAAGATTCAACAGCTAAGTAGGCATTATAAACTATCCATTTTATTCTACAATAATATCTCTAATAGTATAAACCTAATGTAGAACACTTATCACTCTTTTTTTTTTTTTTTTTTTTTTTTGAGACAGGCTGTCACTATATGTAGCTGAGACTAACCTGGAATTCACCATGTAGCCCAGGCTGGTCTCGAACTCACAGCGATCCTCCTGCCTCAGCCTCCTGAGTGCTGGGATTACAGGCGTGCGCCACCACGCCCAGCATATCACTTTTAATTCTGTAAATTCAGTAAAACTTTTTAATAGAGCAAGGCCAAATTTGATTATCCAAAAGTAATGCCATTTTCAATGTACCTAAATAATATTTCCAGCTTTAATTAACTTGAAATTATGACATTCATTGAATATTAGGAAGGATATTTTCATGTCATTTTTGTGTGATCAGATTTCATCAGCATTCAACATATTCTTCACCGCTTTTATGGACAGAGAAAAAGATAACAAAATTGAAGCATTTTTTAAGAATAACATGTTCTTAAAGACGCAAGCACATAAAGTTGTCTTTTAAAGGAAAACACATGTAAATTATTTTCCTCCATAAACATATTTTCATTTAATATATGTATATGATTTAGTTTAGAGAGTTAAGCATGCTCTGCATGTATATAGTCTTCTGAGGCATGCTAGATGGTGTGCAATGAAGAAAAATGGTAAGGGATTTGTAACAGGAGATTTAGATTTGAGTACAGATCCTGTATTTACTAATTATAGGCTCTTAAATAACTATCTGATCAGCAGTTTCTTCACCTACAAAATAGAAGTAATTACAGGTATACTCACAGGACTCTTAAAGGGATCAAGGAGAAAATATTTGAGAAGCATTTTTTAAAAATCCACTGCTACAGATATTTTAAAGTTTATCCTGTTCTTCTATTTTGTTTTCCTTTTTGTTAACTTATTAAAAACAGTGCTGACTTATTCAGCCCAATTAAGGTAATACGTAACCTCATTTTCAGTCAAAGCTCTACCATAATTTCACTTATACATTAGATGGATGCTAGTGCAATTTCATGGGTAGAAACAAGAGGGAAAGCAAACTTTAGGCATGGGTTGAACAAGCTGGCTCTCACCAAGCATATGGGCCAGCAGAGCTTCAGTGCCAAAGGAGAGATCAAAAGCACAGTGGATGGCCTTTCTCTGGATGACTTCCCCAGATGCTTAAGGTTTTTGAAACAGATGTTTCAGTGCAGACACAGCAGGCCTCCCATTCTACCCTCTTCATACTGTGGATGCCTTGCAATGCCCTAAATGAATTGTTTTCCCTTACAAATAGGCCTATGGATTAGGTATGACAATTAGCTCTGGTCTATAGACTCAGAGAAAGAGATTAATCTGAAACTAAAAGAAAACATGCTGCACACTAGTGAAACATATGATATAAATTAAAAAGATTTACAAATGATGGAGCTGGAGGGGACCTTTGAGACTGTGTAGACAATTATTCTCATTTCACAGATGAGGAGTTTGATGATGTGTTCTGTTAGGCCACCATCTCTAAAAGTGCTTAATATGGGAAAACCAAAGCTTATTTTTCATGCATTTCATCTTTGGCTATATTTTGCATATATCTATTTCAGCATAAAAATTTGTAAATTTATTCCAAAAATAATAAAATAATTGATAATCTATAAGATATTCCTCCCATATTTTAGTATATTGTAGTTGCCTTTTCTGAATATTTTTGTTTCTCATACAGTGTTTGTGATTTTACTTAAATGTAGATCTTGCTTAGTATCTGACTGGTATTATTTTTAATGCAAATCTGCTCCACCAAAGTGAAAGACACAGTATTGAATATTAATTTATTCATTCATCAGTCTTTCATTAATATGATCATCCAGTGAATACTTACAAAATGTTTCAGACTCTTATTCTACCAGACATTGAAGATACAGAAAAATGCCTCAAACTCTTTTTTGTCTAGGTTTGAATTTTGTCTTCATTGCCATCTAGCTAAAAGACATTCAGCAAGTAATTTAACTTCTGTACCTTCAGTTTTTTTCTTCTGTAAAAATGTCCATAATAACATTACCTTATTTTCAGGAGTTTATGAGGATTAAATAAGGTAACCTATGCATAGTTTTAGCTCACTTTCTGGTCATTACTAATCACTGGATAAGTATATTTACCTTATCCACAGCCCTAAATAATATCTCCATGTTTACTGAGATTCACTGAAATTCAACTACTACTTCAAAAATAATAAGATCTGAGAAAATTCTGCAGGTTTCTTCATAGGTCTACAAAAACTTAGCACCAAATCTATGGTTGAAGGATAAAGTTAGTATTGTGAGAGTGGTTAATTCTTAGGTTACTTTTTATAGATTTGTTTTCATAATTGTTTTAGGAGAAACACAAACTATGAAGAGGCTATTCTAGGTAAAATAATATATTTGAATTTTAGAATAATTGCTTTAACAGGATAAGGAAAATGATTTGAACTTTCTCTGTAGACAGATATATAAATAAGGTAGAATACTGTTGAGTTTGTCAAAAAATCCATGGCCTTATATGCTTTTTGCCCGGACCATTTCTAAAGATTTATCTTCAGTGAGCAATTGCAAGGGATGAGAGAATATCTCTGCCAACACAAAATGAAGCAGCCATTCATTTAATGTAAAAGCAGTGAATTCTGCCAGATCGGTGTTCATTGGCATTAATACAGGACATCGCATGTTCAGGCAACTATCATCCACCACAGGCACCGCGTCCACCTCGTGGGACCGGAGAGACATGAGAAAGCAGTGTGAACACCACACTGACATTCCGGCTACCGCTTGTGCTATAAATAATAAAATGCTCTGCCTCAAAGCTGAGAGTCTTGTATCTTTGTTCACCACTGCTCATGATATGATAAAAGGCAAAATACTTACCTGTTTGTATGCATCTAGCTGCAGGGAGACACATCGAATGCATATCACATACCCTAATAATTTTGAAACAACAGCAAAGCCTAGGTAGAGGTGTTTTTTTAGGCAAATATATAGTATAGTTATGTAGTTAAAAATATCACTTACTTTGTTTAAAATAATTCCACTTTAATTTATATGAATTATTTTCCAAAACTACAGAAGTGCACTGTGTAAGTCAAATCTTCTATGGTAAACAGCAATGCTTTATTCTTTTATCTGAAAGTTACGTTTTTCTGTGAGCTTATGTAAAACACAATTATCAATAAGTGAAAATTGTTAACCTAGTCTGGGTAGGTTAAGATATTTCATATCCTACAGAAAATTAAATGTAAAGCCATATGTGTGCCTACTTTCTAGAAAAAGTGTTATCTTTGGCAGCAAACTAAATTCAATCTGATTATACATCCATTGGGACACAATAAAAGAACATCATTTTAGACTCCATACAAATTTGGCTGAAAATAGTTTTTCTGTGAAAATAAATAAATTGAGCAAACTGGAAAAACCTAAGCAACTTATGTGTTTTTTTCATTAAAAGCTGTCTGTACCAATGATAGCACTTAGAAGCAAATATCAAAGTCATATTTTTTAAAAAATTCTGTTTTTTTTTTTCCAGAAACAAGAGGAACAAGCAATTTGACGACACATTCTCTTTCCATACGGGTGTGCATGTCTTTAAATGATTTGCACTGAATTTTTTATCCTTTGATTCTTTACCTGGGACTCAGAGCCTCAAAGCTTTGGTTTGATTGGTGCCCAAACATAAATCAGAAAGCAGTGAATTTGATGTAAAATCCATAAAATCAAAAGTTTGCCTGGCCACAAATCCTACATTTTACCATCTAACTGTGAATTGCAGTAGGAACTAAAAGTATCACTTTTATTCCTTTCATCCAATATTTTGAAGGACATTTGAGGACTTGATTTATGGCTTTGAGGAAGTGAGTCTGGATGCTAACAAAGAAGAATTTAAATGCCCAGTTGCATATGTTCCTTCACAGACTTACCTGCAGTACCTAGGGCTCTTGTTGAACTTTTTCATTAAATGGTTATGCCTAGAATATATAGCCTACAGAAAAGAATTCTTTCGAGGTTAAATTTTTCACCAAAACTACTCTGTGTTCTCACATTCATGTAACTCATAAAACTTATGTTATCAAAAATTATGTTATCTTAAATTATAAGCAGGTAGCTAAAATACTCATACATGAAATGCAGGGCAATATATAAACATGTACATACCAAGTATTCCTAAGAAGGAGGCAAATTTTTATCAATGCTGAGTGGGATATAGCATTTCAATGTATAAATCAGGGACCTCAAAAGTAATCTTGATTGAAATTAAATAATTTAATTCAATAATTTAAATTCAAATAATTGAAATTAGAAAAGTATGCTTTCACTTACTAAATTAATGAGGCAATGAGTGCTTAATGTAAAAAAAAAACAGTTTTATAAATTTCTCTTTGGAAAATATTATCCAGAAATGTCTTATCAGTTGACCAAAATGTTGCACACTGATTCTAATATTCATTCTGATATTCTAATATTCATTCATTCTAATATTCATCTCCTTTTCTATATCTTTTTCTACTTAATTTAATGAGGTTCAAACAACTTCTCTCCTGAAGTACATAAGTTAGAGTTGACAAAAAGCAAAAAGGTATCATGTTGTTGCGTTTGGGAGGTGGGGGAGGTATGGAGGCAAGGTACAGGCAGAATTAAGGAGCCAAGCTGTAGCCTCAGAAGATCCCTTTAGAAATTTCCCTAAATTACAAATGTGCATCTGTTTGGTGACAGATATCTGTCAATATCCTAGGTTGATGGCATGAATATAATTGACTGAGAGAGGCATATTAGAATTGCTAGACATTGACTCTTAGTAAATCTGTGCTAAATCTGTGTCTGATTTTTAGTAGCAATTTTTCAAACTTTCCCACAACTGCAATGAATATGAGAAAGTCCCTCACTTTCTTCTGTTTTGCAACAAAATATTTGCATCAAGTTGCCTGGGATGTGAATTAATGCTAAGTATTCAATATGAAAAGTGGTGTGACATTCATTTTCAAATTTCATGCCTCGTGTCACTTCACCTCTCTCCTTACTAAATTACATTCGGTCACACTTTAACCACACAGGATGATGCAGCAGAGTCATATCTGGAAGAGGGACAAGTAAGTGGAAAGGTGCAGAAGTGTAGTGCAAAATGATTGCAATTTTGTTTATAACTCTCCAGGTTAAAAAAATCTATGCTTCACAAGCCAAAGTATTCTTAAAAATAATGAAACTCAAATTGTGCTTAATAGGATAGTGTCTTTAAGGTAGTGGCATTAATTTTGTGCCTTCACAATACTTATAGATATATTGAGAATTTACTTATCCTTTCAATTCTGTAATATAATTTTTGAGATATGAATTAAAAGATTAGATTTATTGAGTTTTCATTAGTTTGTAAAATGTAAGAGACTGCATGGTCTCGAAGAAGATCTTGAACAGATAACAAAATTCTGATGTATCTTAGAGATAAGAGATGAATAGGCGTTGAAATGATTTAGTGGCTTATAGTAAATTTTTAGATACCATCCATTCAGTAAGGAACTGTTCAGTGCTTACTATGGAAAAAAACAGTCCTTAATATCTTGCAGTGTAAATATTGGAATCATAATTTTATAGGTAAGAAAACTAAGTTTCAGAGAGAATCTTTTATTTTCAAGCTACATTAGTAGTAAATCAAAATCTGGAACTTCTTCCAAATATTTCTGGTTTGAGTGGCCATGGCTTATACTATATTTCCCATAGCTTCCCTGCCATAACTGTTTCTCTACTTTTAAGAAAGCTTCAATTTCAATTTTAAAGACAGAGATATATGACTTAAATTTAAATATATTACATGTATCCAATTATAATTGTGTAGAACTGGGCAAATAACCATAAACCCCACTAGCAGAATGAAAAAATATTTGCTGTAGTAATTGGGAGTGCAATCACTAGGCGACATCTGCTTTGATTCAGAATCCAAATTCTACTACTCCACTGCATAGTACTTAAGGTCAGTTTGCACTCCTATAAAATTAATTTTATAATTCCTCTTCATAGATTGTCAGAGGCTTGTATGTGATAATCTATCTAGTGCTAGCATTATGACTGGGGCATAGGAAAAGATGCCTTCAATTGTGTGGTATGGAGATTCTAGGCAAAACCTGGAAGGACACATGAAAAGGACGTTCTGGCTGAAGGAATGGTATTGGAAGTATGTAGATTCAGCAAAGAAACAATGTGCTTGGTGATTATGACTGCTAGAACCAGAATGCCAAGTGCAAGGTCGTGGCAAGAGAAGATAATATTAATTTCATTTTACCTCTTCTGAGGATGCAGGTCTTTCTTTTTTGCAGAGCTTATTACATTTGCCTTTGCAAACTGTTATGATATGTTTAAATATTCCCCTGTAAAAAGGGGGATAGATATCTTGATCTGGGAACAGATTTGACATTTGATGCCAAAAACTGAAGCTTGTATAACAGACAAAGAAGGAGCTACAGTCCAGACAAAATGCATAAGGATTTAAGACACTTTAGGGGTCTCCATGATGCTTTAAAGATATCAAGATAAATTAAAATTAAAATTCTCAAAAGAATGAGAGGTCAGATCAGACAAATCTGGATTTAGAAAAGGTATTAATTAGAATCATTTGTTTTCAGACAATATAAATCATTATTGTGTAAAGTAATCCAAAAAAGAACCAATGGGAAAGATTGCACAGAACTTTCAAAGATTAGAGCAAAGCCAAACAACTCAGCATAATAATGATCAATCAGTACCCATATATATTCCTGGTTTATGTTAAACAAAGAAAATACAAGTGTGATGATGCATGCTTATAATCACAGAATCTGGGAAGCCGAGGCAGGGAACCCTGAATGCAAAGCTAGATGGGGGCTACACAGTGAAACTTATCTCAAAATAAAACAAAATGCCACACACACACACGCACGCACACACACACAACGTCTAATTTTCATTTTATCACAGTACAATTTATCACAGTACAATTTCTTCATAAGCTGGGTTACAATTATCTTGCTTAGCCTTTTCAAGTTCTTGATTCCAGAAAGAAAGAAATTAGTCTGTCTATGGATCCCTTGCAACCTTATGCAGAAGTGCAGGACCTGATTAATATTCCAGGCTGACTGAGTTTAAAGTTTGGTTGGTTGTTTCCCTAAAAGGAAGCTGGGACTGGACTTTATTGACTGTAGTAGACTAATGATCAACTTGTCATGCCCAGCTGAACTCAATCAGTGTGGTCTGGCGTGGAGGATCCACCTGAAGAATATTACCAATAACCATGAAAAGAGAACTGGGGAGAAAAAATCTCAGCCTGTTGATTTTCTAGGAGAAGCTTGCTGTGCATGGTTTTCCTGATGCGAACTGCTCTCATCGGAGGAGGAGCTTGGGACCTTGTTGTCGCTGGGAATGGCTGCTGCTTTCACCAGGGGAGCTATGACCTCTACTGTGAGCATCACTTCCTGGCTGAAGCTTGCTGTGCATGGTTTTCCTGATGCGAACTGCTCTCATCGGAGGAGGAGCTTGGGACCTCGTTGTCACTGGGAATGGCTGCTGCTTTCACCAGGGGAGCTATGACCTCTACTGTGAGCATCACTTCCTGGCTCCAATGTGGATCCCTCAGCTTGGTGCCACACATCCCTCATCTCATGAGCATAGATTTTCTGGCTACCACCACTGGCCTTTGGGCCTTCCAGATGCACATCCTCAAATTGGACAAGCCTGAGACATTGCCATGGGCTCTAGGCCACTGGCTGGACATGAGGAGGACATTGCCTTGGACTCTAGGCCTTTAGCTGGACTTGTATGGGAAACTGCTGGGACCTAGGTCACCAATGTTTAGGGTTTCTATTGCGTGTTTAATCTCTTGCACTCCTTGCATTTGACTCTTTGGGTAGTTATCATAAAATAACCTCATGTTACGTGTCCTGTATTTAATGTCTTCCCTTGCCCAATCCTGCTGACTAGGACATTGACAAAAGAAAAGAAAATACATAAGTAGCAAAGAGGGGAGGAAGAATAGGAAGAAAAGGAAGAGAAAATAGCTTCTTAACTGTAATGGTGTTTGTTTTTCCATAAAGGAAAAGAAATGGAGAAGGAAGTATATCTATTTCTTGACTTCATGAGTGCAAAACGGATAAGGTTTTGCATCCAAGCTTAGACCTGTATCCTGACCATAAATACCAAGCGAAGGAGTGAATTAGTGAATGAGTAATATCTGTGTGTTTTCTCTACATCAAGTCTTCAGGATAGATTCTTAGAAATAAGATTTTACAAACATTTTGGGAATCTGAACAAAAAAGCCATTCTAAACTGAAAATAATATTTAACAAAAAAGACTTCTGATGCAACTTAAATGTATTTCTGATTTTTTAAAGTAATTTTACTAATGCATCTGCAATGTGAGCTAACTCTACCCTAAAACACAAAATTGCAGGTACTCTGTGAAAACGCAAACACAAATGTAGCATAATACAATATAAGATAATTGTTTCCTCATAGTAATAGACTGCCTATGTGTGTGAAAACAACTAGAGACCACCTTTTCTTTCCAAGCCAGTTCAGTGTAAAATTATTTGTAGCTGCCCATCAGCAACTGCAGTAGACCAAGTAGACATTGCTGTCACAGGAAGACATGGAAGGTGGCCAAAGGATTTAGCCAACAAATTTATGTGGAAAGCTTTAGTGAAGATATTTTTATACGCTATTTCTTATTAAAGATTTTGGGTGATAATATCTTTGAGGATTTATGAGAACAAACTTTATTTGGTACCTTTTAAATACCAGATGCAGAATTTATATATAAACACTAAAAGCCTAATTTTGTTTGAAATAGGCATTATTAGCATTTTCAAGTGAATAGAAACAACTGTTGACGAACAGCTGAACAGTGTTCATGAGTGCATGTATCTGGTCAGGATAGAACTGAAATTTCACTCTATATCTTTTGACCTTTCCTTCATACAAACACAAAATGTAACACTAATGTGTGGGCTTCCCAAAGCCTTGTTATTTAATAGATCTCATAGCAGGAATCATCTTTATTTTAGTTCTATCATCCCATGTAAAGAGTGAAAATAAAGACAAAAGGACCAATAGTCACTAGTAGTTAATATAAATTCACTTTTTTAAGACAGGGCTTTCTTTTGTAGTCTAGGCCAGCCTTGAACTCATTATGTAGCTCAGCCTGGATTAGAACTTACAATCCTCTTGCTTCAGCCTCCTGAATTTGTAGGAGGCTTATGGGTGTTTGTCATAGTGCTCAAAAAAATTGATGTATTCTTATTCATCTTTTAGGGCTTATTTGAGGGTATCTGGAGAAAAATCACAGAAATTTTTCAGATATTTTTTGATCCTTCTTAGAGATGAAAGTGCTATGTCAAGGGGCTGGGGATTTAGCTCAGTGGCTCTGCCACCTGCCTTGCAAGCTCAAGGACCCGAGTTCTCCTGCCTCAGCCTCCTGAGTGCCTGAAACAGAGTTATTTATCCACACATACCACAAGATTAAGTGGAAAGAACATCACTGCAAATACAGTATGATACAACTAAGGAAGTAATTTTATGTTTTGCAAGCAACAGGATGGTGCTGTATGAAATTAGTCTTTACAAGAAAGTAAAGATGAAAAGTTGAATTTAACTTGATCAAACTCTCTTATATTCAGGACCAATGAACATTTTCATGAGTTAAAATACCATACGATTTCTAAGCCAGAGTGAACAGCATTTTTCTCACCTTTTCTATTTTTAGCAGGACTTTGTTATTGACCATAATTTTTGTGTTTGATGTGATTTGGGAGAAAGCATCTATTATTATTTATCATACCTAGAATCCCCAGAAAATAATTTGCATACTAAGTTAGGGCTCCTCCTTAAAAACCCAAATACAAAGAAGTGTCTATTAATAGTTCATGTTCTAAAGATAGGCCTCTAAAGAAAACTAAATGTTTGAAAACTTATTGCCTAATAAATATATTTTGGTGATCAGAATGTGGCATATGTAATTCTAGACATTATGTGCGCACATATCAGTAAATTCCATTCATATCACTAAAGCTCACCAACTAACCATACCACAGTGATATATGCGCACCCATGTTTATAGCAGCACAGTTTGTAATAGTTAAAACTTGGAAACAGCCCAATTGCCCATCAGTTGGAGACTGAAAAAAGAAGATGTGGTTTTGCTATAAAATGGAATACTACTCAGCCACAAAGAATGAGAAACTAGAGTCATTCATAGGAAAATGGATGCATATTGAAGCCACACTCCTAAGTGAAATAAATAAGACACATGTGCAAATCCTGAATAGTTTCTCTGGTGTGAAAAACTAAAAGTGGAAATAAGCTCCAAATTGTATAACTAATAATGTGAAATAGGAAGAAAAGAGCTAAAAGTGTAGGGAAAGTGGGAAGTGTAAGGGAAATGAGGAAAAAGAAAAAATATGAGAAAAGGAAAAAATGGAAACAAAGTTTTTGTGAATAGGGGAGTGGGTGAAGGGAGGACAGGGGTATGGGGAAAAAATGAGACCCAAGATCTGTTGTGTAAAGGTACAAGATGCTAATGATGAATGTGACTGTACTGTATGCATAAAAAGTACAAATAAACTCAATAATAAAAAAAAACTCATCAACTGAATTGTACCACATGCATAGGAAAATATGAAGTAGGGGAAGAGCTGAAGGAGAAACAGGCACAGAAGTGTCCAAGGGAGAAATGACCTGTATCAGAGCACAGGGGCTTGAGGACTTCTGCAGTCTGTCGAACTCTACTTGGACAAATGTTGCCATGCACATTGCAAAGACTTGGCTTTGTTGAGATGAACATTGCTATGTATTGCTGTAAATTTTTGCTTCCTGAGTCTCTGTGCTAGTGATCAGAAAGACTAGCCTAAATTGCTTTGATCCACAGGTAATTAAATGACTCTCTACTTCACTTTGAGCTATGAATGAAGATGGTGCAATTTATCTTGTCTAATAAGGCAGAAAAACAGCTGTAATACATTATAACTGTGTTCCATTTTTTATCACATAGATTAGTGCTAGATAGGAGTTTGAAACAAAAATACTTAAAATCATAACATCCACTTTTAAAGTAATTTTGTTGATTGTCAGTTGATCAGATATTCTCCCACATTGCTCTATGGTCCCAAATTAGGTGATGGTTTGTGGTTATATACTATAAAATGGTTATTGCAAATGTAATGATTATTTCAGGATACAATATTTTCCTTGAGATGATAAAGTACTTAGAAGCTTTAGTAATTTCAAAAGCACTAAATTATCTACCTTAGTAATATTATTTTCCTCAACACTAAAAGTAAAGGTTTAAAATTTTTTGCAACAAATTATTGAAAGCTTCTTTCTTTTAATAAAGCTAATCATCCCTCTGTTGTTTCTAAATAAATATAAAACCATTCGTTATATCTCAGTAAAAATATATTTTTGATGAATGCAGAATCTAAACTCTCATACTTAATGAGTACATATCTTAAATATGGGATCTTTTTTAAAGTTTCTTTTATAACTATTAAAATAAATTCACTAGGAAAGACTCATCCTACAGTTGTATTATTGATTTTAAATCCAAACTGATACTGTGCCTTGCAGATTGTTTACTAAATAAGTCACCAAACACAAGCACCAGGCTTGCATTTAAGTAAGTCATGTAAGTAAACGTGAGTATCCATCTCTAAACAGATGTGAGTGAGTGAAACTGTACATATCCACAGGAAGGGCGACTCTTCCATTTACAACCACACACCAGTGTGAGCTGGAATAGAGTTCCTACACCCCTGTCAGCAAATGAGGTGAGCTTGGAAGCAGGAGCATCTGTGGAGAACAGGACAGAAAGAGCATGGTCCTTGTCACTAGGAAGCATGAGATATGACTGTGGACTCCTTCCAGTTTGAAAATATTTTAATCTTGATAGGATGGGCTTCTCTGTTGCCATGCTACATTCAGCCAAGCCCAAATTCCAACCATTCAACTTCCTAGCAAGAAATATTCACGATGAATGACGAATGGTATTTGGGAAAAGAATGGATCCAATTAGCATGATTCTAATGTGGAGGAAATGTACAATAACTAGAAAGTAAGGAGGAGAACGTGAAGTGTGGAAGCCAGAGAAAGACTAGATAAAATGCATTAAATGTTCATCTTAGAGTTTACCTTGGACAGAAAGTATGCCCAAATCATTATTTTTCAATTCTGCATTTTCCTATGGAATATTATTTTAATACTTTCATCGTTAGAAAATTGCTATCACTGAAACTCTTAGTACTTGACTATGTGCAGAAAAAGAAAGGAAACGCATTGTTCTTCCCCTACCAGGTCCTGTCCGTGCAGTGACTTCCTTGTTTTCTGTCATACCCTTGATGATGAGACATATTCCTACTGACCATGAGCCTAGAAAGGTCTGTTTAAAGGATGACCAAGAGTCTAAACACTGAGTGTGTAGGGAGATCTATGCTGTCATTACATGAGTTACCACCATCTAGATTAAAACTGCTTTTAAAAACAAGTAAAAATTTAGTAATTTCAAGAATTAAATGTCCTTTTCAAGAGATGATGAAAGTGAAAAAAGCAAAATAAAGTTTCAAATAAAAACACACGTGTACAGTACAAAAGAAATTTTTAATGTTATACCATGAAGTTCACAGATTACAAAGATATTTTTAAAAGGTACAGAGATGCAAAGATGGGCAACTAAAGGAATATTTCAGTAAAGAAAACACTAATTGTTTTTATTCCTTTTCTTTGTGTTGAATCGTGTCCCTAATAGAACTCATAAGTTGAAGCCCTGACCCCCAGTACTTTAAAATGAAAATGTTACCTTATTTAGGACCAAGATTTTATCTAGATGTAATTATGTAAGTTGAGGTCATATTGCAGAAAGATAAGTCTTTAATCTAGAATAACCACTATTATTACAAAGAGGACATTTGGACAAAACACAGAAAATGCATTGTACTATCAAAAATGAAGAGTATAAGAATGTTTTTAAGAAAACCAAAGGCTGCAAACTAAGAGACATGAAATAGAATCCTCATTACAGCCCCAGGAAGGACCCAGTCTTGTCATCACTTGAATCTTAGACTTTTAGCTATGGGATAAATTTCTATTGTTTAAGCCACTCAGTTCCTGGTATAGCAACACTCATACAAACCACATCATTTCATTCCCATTTAGTTGATGTCTCTTTCTGTCTCATTTATGCACATTGCTACTGATGTTCTGTGCCATAGTCTCTTATGTCATAACTCAATGATTGAGCCCTCTGTGTTTAATTACTAGAAACTATTAGTGTCTGTTATGTTAGACAACTACACATTTTCTCTGAATAACTAATCCCCAATTTCTAGTTATGTATTTATCTATTACTCTCACCTCTGTAGTAATTTTTAAGAAAGAAATTTTATATAAATATATACCAGTATGGTTAGACTGTCATAACAGAATACAATAGACTGAGCAAATTAAACAGCACTAACTGATTTTCTTTACTGGAAGTGCAAGATTAAAGATGACTTATGGAGAGGCTTACTGGTTTACAGACAGTCACCTTATTGCTGTGTCTTCATATGAGCTTTATTCTGGGTGTACAGGGGGAAGAGGCAGCGTACTTGAATCTTTTCCTTTGATTATGTTACTTACTCTATTACAGTAAAAGCTCATATATGATCTCATTTAATATCACCTTCTTAAACTTGCTACCTTCAAACATTCTAACACTGAAGGAAAAGGCCCAACATGGGTATTTAGAAGAGTGGGATTCTTCAATGATCCTTCATTGGTTTTGGATTGAAGACCAAATTTCTCACAGTGTCTATCAGACAGGGATCACAACCTGGTACTGTCCTATCTCTGCAGTTCAATTTTTAGCACTCTTACTTTATTATTCTTCTGGCTTTATTCAATAATTTCCAGTTTCCTAAAACAGGATATGACATTTTTTCCCTCCATATTTTAACACCTGCTATTTGATGGATGGCTGGAAACGTTTTCCCTCTTCTGCTTTATCTTATATATTCTTTACATCTCACATCAAATACTTTTCCTTTGAGAAAGAGTTCCATGCCCCCACAGTATTATCTCAGCAATGCTTTTCTGTTAGCTCCTTTAAATATCTTTCACTCCCCTACACAAAAGAACTTATTCTTTTATATGTATTGAAGTTATCTATTCACATGTCCACATTCCTATCTTTTGTGTAATTTGCAACGTATGATTTTTGCCCTTTTGTCAAAGATCTGGTGGGCTGAATGTGTCAAGGTTGGTTTCTGAATTTTGTATTTTATTTGGCTCACATGCTCTTTTTTTTTTCTAATCAATGTAGCTTTGTAACATAATTTGAAATCCAGGATTAGGATACTTCCTGCTTTGGTTTTGTTATTGCCTAGGATTACTTTTGCTGTCATGGGTATCTTCGGATTACATATGAATTTTAGGATGATTTTCTCTAGTACTGTGAAGAAAAATGGTATTTTGATTGGGATAGCATTAAATCTGTTTATCAATTTGGACAACATGGCCCTTTTTGACAACGCTGGCTTTGCCTATCCAGGAAGAAAGGAGGGAAGTCTTTCCATCCTGATATTCTTTTCTATCTCCATTTTCAGAGTAGTGTAGTTTCCATGGTAGAGGTTTTTCACTTCATTAGGTTATGTCCTAAGTATTTAATTGTTTTGTTGGTACTGTGAGTAGTATTATTTTCTTAATTTGTTTCTCAGTGAATTCATTATTGTTGAATAGAAACAGTACTGACTTTTGTTTGTAGATTTTGTATCGTGCTACTCTACCAATTTTTTTTTTTAATTTTGGTACAAGGAATTGAACTCAGAACCTTGGGCTTGCAAGGCAGGTGGTGACACCACTGAGCTAAATCCCCAGCCCCTGAATTTGGTTATTAATGATAGGAGTCATTTAGTAGAAGTTTTTGGGTTTTCTACATAATATATCATGACATCTACAATAATAATAATTTCACTTTTTCCTTTCTTGCATATATTCCTTTCATTTCTTTCTTTTCCCTAATTGTTCTGGCTAATGTATCAAGAGTTATATTGAACAGGAACGGTGATAGTGGACATCCTTGTCTTGTTTTGGATTACAGAGAAAGCTTTTATCTTTTTCCCATTTAATATGATGTTGGTCACTTCTAAGTAATAATCAGATTTTATCAAATGAGGTATGGTCCTTCTATTCATATTTTTTCAGGATTTTTTATTATGAATGGATATTGTATTTTGACAAAAGCTTCCCCTGCTAATATCATCATGTGATTTTTGTCCTTGCTTCTCTTTATATGGTTATACGGTTACAGTTATTCAACCATCCTTCTATCCCTAGGTTGAAACTTGTGATGTGTTATATTTTTGAAAATTTGTTGCATTCTTTTTATCAGTATTCTTTGAGGAGTTTTGGATACATGGTCATTAAAAGGACTGGCCTTTAGTTTTTCTTCTTACTTTTATCCTTATCTGGTTTTGGAATCAGAGTAATACTAACTTCCATATATGAGCTTGGAAGTACTCCTCCCCTTTTGATTTCATTGAAGAATTTGAGGATTATTGGCATTATATCTTCCCTGAAGGTCTTGCACAATGTGGTATTGAATCCATCAGATCCTGGATTATTTTAAATTGGTAGGTTTTTTAATATTGTCTCTATTTCACTATTTGTTATGGATAGTTCAGTTTTTCTATCATCTCAGTTCAGTCATGGTGGTTCATATGTGTCTAGGAATCTGTCATTTATTAAAGATTATTTAATTTGGTGTAATGCAATTTTTCATAGTAGTTCTAATTGCCTTCTGGATTTGGGTCATATTTGCTGTAATTTACCTTTACATCTCTAATTGCACTGATGTGTGTCTTTCCATTGCAGCTTTTGGGGAGTTTGGTTGTGTTTTTTTTTTTTTTTTTGTCTATACTGTTTACTGTTTCAAAGAACCAGTTCTTTTTGCTAAGTCCTCAAGTTGCTCACACTGACCTTGAGATTCTCCTGCCTCCTCTGCTGTGCTGGTATTAAAGATTTGCACCAAGAAGTTTGCTTCTCTGGCTTTTTGAATAGCTTCTGTGGGGTAGAAGGTGAGTAACTTCATTTAAAGCTCTCAAACAACAATCTACTATCTCTTTTGAAATAATTTTCTTTGAGATAATTTTAAAATTAAGTTTTCTTCCAATTTTTCCAATCTATACAAGCAAGCCTCTTAAGATTAATGGTTCTCAAAGATCCTTATTATATTTACTTTTAGTTTATGTCCATAGCCATTGTGAAATAAAATCTTCTTAATAACCCTAATTGATGGCATGTCAGAAAGAATCTTCTCTTGCTCAATGCTTTAATTTAAACATAGAACTACAAGATGTGATGTGTTTATGTTCCAATACAATGAAGCATGCATTTGTTGTGTTATACTAATAACATTTAAATGTCAACTTCTCATTCTGAAGATAAAAGTAGGAGTAATTCTTTATCCTATATGGATACATATTTTTCTCCTAATATATGAGATTACAACACAAAAGTTGCAGCCTCACTTTTGCTCAAGGGTGTCTGTAAAATGATATACTTTTATTTAAATAGTAATAGATTTATTTTTATATACACTGATATTTTAATCCATATAAGATATAATTCTCTTCCATTAATATATGTTGCAATAGAAGCTTTTCACTTAAATTGAAACTGATAAATCTTGACTGTAAAATTCTTACTTCATTTACCCATTGATATTTTTAAAAACTCTGAATTTCCATAGGACACTTTCAAAAGAGGAAGCCATTTACTTAAATTTGAAATGCTAATGCTATTAAATATTTGCACTCAGTTGGCTCTTTCCAAAAAAAAGTTAATAAAATGCAAAAGGACCTAATATGGTTATCAATTACAGGCTACAGTGCTATTTACAAATATCAACCACTGTCTCTCATTACAGAATCAAGAAGTACAAGAGGGGAATATGAGGAAGCTTCCCGTCAGTCATATCTGGTGTCATTGCTAGACTAGATGTTTCCGGAGAAAGCCACTTCCTTTTTAATTCTGCAGATCCAGTGTTTATGTTATAGAATCCTTGCTCACTAAAACATTCTATGAGCAATATGCTCAAACTTCAGAGGAAGTCATGTGAGTAGAGAATTGAGAAATTATCTATAGTTGGTGAGTTTAAAATCTTACCTTAGGCATTCATTCCACAATTTAAATTTTATACTTCAAAAGAATAAATTCTCCCAACACCAATGTTGTGAAAAGGCTGATGTCTTCTTACTTTTACACTTTCAGCTATGTTCTATACTCTCACTTTCATCCATTCCTCGTAACAGCAAGACTCCTCTGAGCTTCTACATCGTCACTTGAATAAAATCATCATGAAATAGATTAATTGGTCTTTAATTATTAGTTCATTTGTGCTGAGACAACACGTTCTTGGAAAGTCTCATTTGATGATTGTTGGGGCAGGAGAGGACGGAAGTGATGACCCGGAGTCCTGGAATGCTGGTTCTCACCTCGACAGTTGTCACCTTGGGTTGGAGCCAAGTTCCTGGACTGCAGAACCACTCCCTAATTCCTTCTTTGTTCTTGTTCCTGGTTTACATTCCCTTTTAAGGGTCTACACTCCCTTTTATTCATAAACAGATGTTGTTTTATCTAGATGTTCTGTCTTTAAACAGGGTATATCTGTTCCTAGCTTCTTGTGATTGCCCTTTATCTTACTCATGCCTACTTGTGACTGTTGTTAATCATCAAACCACTGTGATCATGTTTTTGTGTGTACCTTGAAAGTGCTATAAAGACCCTGGGTAAGAAATAAACTTTGCCATTAGCCATCAGCTTTTGGTCATTCATTGTGTACGTGGTCCTCTCCCCAAGTCCCCTCCTCTAGAAGGAGCCCTCAACAGATGATATCTTGTGATTAATAGATCATTCAAATTAGTTTTCTTGCCAGACTTTTCCTTACAAAAAAATCTATATCAATGATTTCTAGCCTGTGGGCATTAGAGTTAATGTAAGAGTTTCATAGCAACATGTGTGTGGAATGATTTTCCACATGCATGTTAATTAAATGCATTGTCAGTAAGAAGAGAAGACAGAAGCTTTCAAGGTTCTATCTATTTCAACAAATAAAACTCATTCATCGGGCTGAGGATGCAGCTCCATGGGACAGCTCTTCCCTCACTTGCACAATCACTTGCTCTGGATGTGATCCTTACCCCACACTCCCAAAGAGCAAAGACAAAATGCAACTTTTGCAATTTGCCTGTTTGCAAAATGCTCACTTCAAATTTTGTTAAGAAATACTTACCTAAGGAAATCACACTTGACATCCCAAATAGTTACTTCAATAGAATCCTACTCATTATTGCCTCCAGCCAGCTTTAGGTGATCATATTGGGTAAAGTTAGAATCAACCCTTTTCATTACAAATTATTCAATATTAATAAGAAACAACTTCAGTGATTTTTCCCTTCTTTATCTTCTTTTCACAGAGCTTGATATTGTCAAACAAGTCAAGTTTGAATATTCTCATATTCTCATAATTACAATGGTAGAACTGTACAGTTTTTTTTATTCATTCCTATTTTGATTCAAAAATCATAAACTGGACTTCAAGGCAAAAACTATACAACCATTCTCTGAGGATACTGAGAATATACTCCAGCAGAGAAAGGCTTTAATTATTATTGTTGTTAAGGGACAGAGACCAATATCATGTGTTTGATTTTTGATCTTAAATGTCAGTTATTGAAAACTGAAGCTACCTGGTTTCATGACTTGGGCTATAGCTGCTTAGTAAAGTTTTCCATCCACATCTACACTTTATCAAGGACAAGTTCAGTTAACTAGTGACCTAAAGGTCTTTCTATATATGGCAAATTAATCATACTTCGTGAAGCTTAAAATATTCTCTGTTGAGAACTGAAGAGGGAAATATAAACAGTTTGTATGGTAGCATTGGTGATAGACTTAATTTTATTAGTCATTACCAATAATATGGGGGCCACATGATGGTCAGAAATGATTTCCAGATTGTCACAATAAAATCTATCCAGTGCTAATAGAATTAATGCTACTTGAAAAGTCTTGCCACACTCAAAAGACTAAATTTATGTAGAGAAATAGAAAGCAGAACTTTTCTTTTGCTTTGGTAATTTGTTTCCCTCTATATTGTAACATTGTGTACAAAAAAGAGAGTTAAAATTAAAGAATAGCTTATAGTAGATTTTCTTCTTGATTTTTTCCTTTTGTTAAACACAACTTATTTTAGGTTAAATGAACAGAATATAAGTGCTATAATTACTCATGTTCAAACACCAGTTTTGTCTTTTTTTTTTTTTTTTTTTTTTTTTTTTTTTTTTTTTTTTTTTGCAAATAATTCTTTATAATACATTTTAAATGTAACACAGACTCTGGTAAACCATGATATGAAACAACTAAAACACTTTCTAAGATTTGGTTACTCATATCTTTGAAGTTATGCTGCCTTTTTCAGCCAAGTAGGAAATGTCAGATTTTTGTCAAAGTAAAGCTGTGACAGATAAAATGTTTTTAATTATTTTTTTTCAACCTATTACAGCTCAGGCCCGAGCTGCATGGAACAGAAAATATCAAATGAGATAAAAGTACCTTTACTTTCTATTTTATTATCTTCTGGGTTTTGTGGTGCAGATCCAATTTTCCACTTGGAAAAAAAAGGAAGAAATTTAAGATAATTAGAACTATGTCAGCAAACAAATAAATCAATTTAGTTACTTTGTCTAACAATTAATTGATTTAGTGGAAACAAATCAACAAGCTAATTGCTTTACTAAATTAATAAATCACCTGAATCAATCAATCCTATAGCCCTAAATCTAGTTGAGGAAAGAAACACTCATGAGGAAACATTTTTTTAAGTTGAATTTCAAAGCAATAATTTCCAAAGAGAGCTCATTTTCTAGAAACATTTTACATGTTGTTATACACTATTTAAAATAATTTATAATCATTTAAAATTATTTATGAACTATTTCAAATATTACTAGTGGAAGAATCAGAGACTTCCTAAATATTCATCTAAAGTAGACGTGATTTTTGAACATCATATCAATATATCAGTTTTGTATTAATGAGAGTATTTTTTCTAAAAATATATGCACTGTTTCTATAGTTATTCCACATTCCATCCATTTAATTTTTATTTGAGCAAACTTTTTTTTTTAATGTTATGGTACTTAATAAATATTGTACTAAGTAGTTTATTAAAATAGTTTTCTTATTTTTGAAGTAACACATTGTTATAGACAACACTTTATGCTTGGTATATACTTGTTTCATTTAAGTTTATTTCAAAATACTGACTGAAGAATGTTCTAATCTATTTTAATAAGAATTTCATAAACTTTGTCATACATTGTGTGTTTGGTCTCCACATAATGTACAAGCCACTGACAAATCTTAACATGTGCCTCCATCGTCATAGCTTGGCAATCCAGAACTAATGACTTTTATTATAATAGTAGATATAGTCAATCATTAAAATAATTTAACTTCTGCTAGTATGCATAATTTTGATAGTGAAGTTTATTTGTTTTAATTATCTATATTACTGAATAATTGTTATTATCTTGTCTCCTGCAATAATCAGTCCACAATAATAATAATATTTAGCAATATCTATATCTATATCAATTATTGCTGATTTGCAAAGTAACTATCATCTTTTCCCATTTATGTTACATTTATTTGATTATATTTAATTTACCAAAATTTGTTTTGGTACCTTTATCAATTTTAACCTAGTTAATTTAATCTAGTCCTTAATATTCCTAAATGATTTTCCTGTGGTTATGATTGTGTTGCTTCTGAACTGACATTAACAGAATATAATTTATCTCTTTGAATCATTATAATGGTTTCTTAATTAAAAATATGAAATAAAACTATACTGTTTAGTTCCTGTTCCATGTAACTCTATCTTTAAAAGGATGAGGAATCTTTTTTCTTTAGGATTTTGAAATTAAATTTAATATTATCTCATTTAAAATTTTTATTATAATTGTATAAACTACATAGTCTACAACCTGGTGTTTTAATTATTTTGCAAATATCTATTAAATGGCATATGGTTTTATGTATTCATTAACTCTTCATAAGAGTGAGACATAGTCTACAAAATACAGCCAATTCTCACAGTCAATTACAGTGTTTCAGCTGAAACTGTGTGTCAAAGTCTCTGAAGAATGGGTTACAGAAATCTACATTTTCTTTCCTTTTTAAAAATGAAATTATAGAAGATTTTTTGCTGTGCCTTAAATCTAGAAATTACTATTCTACAACATGATTGTATCTGATCCTATTTTGCATATGTAGGTGTAAAATCTAGAAGCCAGACATCTTTTCTAATGCTATAAACTAAGGACAATGAAAATGAAGGTTACAGATCTAGTAGCTTTTCTCCAAGGATAATTTTCTCTTTTGTTTATTTGTTTATGTAGTTCAGACTGACCTGGAACTCACTATGTAGCTCAGGCTGGTCTGGAATTTACAATGATCCTTCTGCCTCAGCCTCCAGAGTGCTGGGATTACAGGCATGTGCCACCACACCTGGCTTCTACAGGATGATTTTATGCTTACCATATAGGACCAATTCATAACCTCAAAGGAGATAATTCCTAAAGCTTGCAATATTTCATTGTTGTTGTTATTGTTGTTTTAGAAAGGATCTTTCTAAAAGTAGTTCAGACTGGGCTTGAACTCACCATGATGCTTTTGCCTCAGATCACTGAGATTATAGGCATACAGCACCATGTTTAGGGAGTCTGCACATTTTTATTCTATTTGAATTAAAATTAACTATTTTATATTGATTAAAGCACGTATTATAGAAATATAACTTCCATTTGAAAATGTGGATTACACTGAAGCTTTAAAAACACAATTCCTATTGGGATACTTACTTATTTAGAAAACACATCTTGGAATTATAAGTATTTTATTATATAATCTTTAAAATAATTTTGTGAGTGCAATTTTCTGTTAACATTGTGCCCATTACTATACACTTAAGAGTATATCCAATACCACATAATAAAATACACACATGCACTTTCAAAAACTACTTAAATAGGTGCTCCCAGGCACTTAACTTGAGAAGCCCTCCTCTGACCTAATTTAAAAAAAAAATTCTCACACATTAGTGCATTTGTGTATGTGTAACTACATAGCAATTTAGAATTATATGATGTTTAGAGAAAGAATAGTTGCATAGCACAGTTACAAAATTAAATATTCTTTTAAAGAAATAAAAGTTGACTATTAAGAATTATGTCTCAAAATAATGCCTTTGAAATGAAGAACTTTTCATTCTGATAAGGTAGGGGATTCTGTAGTTCACAACAGACAGGCAGCAAAAATGGAGAAATATCCTTTACTTAAGAAACTATAAAATAATTTGAAGTATTATTTTTTATTTTGAAATATGAACAACAAAAAAGCAGAGTTACACTGTGGATTTAGTTCAGTTGTATAGCGCTTCCCTAGCATGCTCAAGACTCCATGTTCAATACAAACATGCAAGCAAAAAAAGTTGAGTTTTCTGATTTGAAAAAGAAAAGGGTTACAAAACAAATTTGAAAGAGTTTAGATTTACACAATTTTTTAATTAAAATATAAAGATTAGTCAACACACCCTGGTATGGTGGCACCTGTAATTTCAGGAACTCTGGGTGGTTGAGGCAGGAGCATCACAAGTTCAAGCCTAACCAGGGAGAGAATAAATGAATTAGTAAAACCCTATCTCAGAAAACTAATTACATTTAAATTAAAAATGGGCTTGATATGTAGCTCAGGGGGATTGCCTAGAGCTCAGTGTCACTAATAATAAATGAAAAGACTGGGGAACTGTTGTGGCTTGTATCTAGATGTCTTACCAAAGTCTCATGTGCTCATAGGTGGAGCTTTTTAGAGCTGGCTGGATCTGATACTGGGATTAAGGGTGTTACTAAATCAGTCCACCAATTGGTTTAACAGAATTCTGGATGTCAATAATTTGAAAGCCCACCCCAGGTGTGTGCAGTACTTCACAAAAGGCTTGTAGCCTGGATAGGATAAAAGAGGAGAGAAGCTGCTTGCTGCAGCTGCCTTCTGCCCACCCTGCCATCGAGTGTTTCTCCTCTACAAGGCTTCTCTGACATTTCACACTGCCTCAGAGCCAGCCAACTAAAGACTGAAACCTCCATGAACTGAGCCAAATAAACCTTTCCTCCTTTAACTTGTAGGTGTCGGGTACTTTGTCTCCGTAACAAGAAAAATAACTAAAACAGGAACTTACACAGATTTTGAACAAAAAATACTACAACTACTTTATGATAAATTGGAATTAAGGGAAAGAGTGTAGAAGAGAATGAGAAAATGACAGGGAAGAACTATGGCAGACAGGAAGTGAACACTTTCAAAAGGAAGAGGAAATGAGTCAGGTGTCATCCAACCTTTTTTTAGTGGAAAAAATGAAGTCATGAAGGAAGATAAGTAAGTGTTTCTACCAAGGAAATATGTGGAGAACCATAGATCCGCCCCTCCGCCATTTTATGATATAGCCTATGAAGCCATTTTGTATTAGGTTTAGTTTTCCTGTACATTACATGATATGTTCCCGTGGGTGTTTGATGTATCCTTATAAGGTAATAATCTGTTCTCTGTATGCTGATTGGTTACATTATGGTATATATGTTGCCACCCCTTCCGCGCGCGGGAAAAAAGAGAGCGGGGTAGAGATCCGGAGATGAGGAACTAAAGTAAACTCCTTGTGTATCAAGTGTGTGCCTCTTTGCTCACGCGTCGCCAGTTCAGGCCCCTGTAGTCGCAGACCGAGTTGCCCAAGGCAATCCGGCTCTCGACAAAATAGAAGTGGAAGTAAAGCTTTCATTGGGTACACAGGGCTCAGACCAGAAAGATGGCCAGATGCGCAGGGACACTTGTTCATTGTCCTGACATTATATACAAGAGCCCACTAGGCCTTGACTATACCATGTTCGGTGACAAATGAGAAGATGAGGGGAAAAAGTGAAGGAAGTTCAGTTTGAGTTTTTGGCCAAAAACTGGCTTGCAGAGAGCTGTTTTAAATATTTCTTCATTGTATTAGCCACTTAGGAATGAAGATTCGGAAAGAAAAAGAACGGTACTCTGTGGAAGTCAGGAATGTGATTAGGGTAAGATAGGGAAGCACACAACTAGAGCAGGAAGTTATCAGGTGCACATGAAGAGAACTGCCCTTGCTGTAGAAGGGTTATTGGCCTCTGAGGTTCGTACTTGTCATTACCTTTCAAAAATTTCCTGTTCACTACCAAAAACTAGAAGAAAATATTTTATTTTGGATAATTTTTTGAGGAGCTATATCTGTTTTACCTGATTTAAACATTACACAAACTACACATGTATGGAAACATTATACTGTAACCCATGGAAATGTTCCATTTGTATGTTTTTATGTATCAATTATAGAAGAAATTTGTTAAAAATAAGAGTTGGTTCTGTTCATGGCTATTTGTTCTTTATCCTCAAGTTGTACAAGTTTTCTTTAGTAATGGAACAAACAAACCAAGGAAGAGATAAGTTATTCTACAGATTATAGTGAACTTAAATGCTTTACAATCTCCAAAATTAAATACAAACAAATAGTGTAAGTCTATGAAGTACACTTTGATTATAATAGGCACACTGAAATACATCTTTAGTAAAATAAATCATATGACCAAAAAGCTTTTATAGAACATCTATAAATTTAAACCAGTATAAAATTTACTATTTTCATCTTGGTGTCTAATACTTGCTTTCCTGTGATTACAGAAGAGTTTCAGAATATACAGCTGCAGGGCTCAGTGCTGCACTTGGATACACCTGAATTAAAATTTTGTTCCTTACTTTATTTTCTTGGGCACACTGCTTAACCTCTTTAAACTCCTTGTCCTTTTCTGTAAAATGATGACATAGCATATGTCAAGAGGCTATAGGGAAGATTTGATAAGAATAGATTATGCATGTTGTGTTCACTAAATGTTAGCCGTTATTATTATCAGGGTCAGAAGAGCCTAGAGTTTAAGGCTGTGACTTATCAGAATGCCTCTCTCTGGAATGGAAGCATTATCATATTATTTTTCTTTGATTTCTCTGATAGCTACATATCATTAGAACCAAAAAAAGCAGTCCATCTATAAATAAAATGTAGAACTGATAGGCATGCCAAAATATTTTATTGAGAATGAATTTAGGCAGAAAATTGAATGAAAGAATAAATTCAATATATTTATAAGACAAATATCCCTGGAGTATCAAATATTACATAACTAAGAATGTTACTTTTTTATTTATTATTATTTTGTTTCTGGGGTTTGAACTCAGGTCCTTGCACTTGTGAAGCAGGCAGCAGCACCACTGAGCTAAATCCCTGGCCCCAGTATGTTGCTTTTTGATTGAAGGGAACTCCTGAAAATGTTTTGGAGAGAAATAGCTAAGTCCATAATTTCTCACATTTCTGAATCACTTTAGATTAAATTATATTATTATTTTCTCAAATACTTGAACTGCTGAATTGCATCCCCAAAACTTTGTTCTACATGTCATTAGCAAGACAAAATCACATATGTATTGATAATGAATACAATAGGAACCAATATGTTAAATTGATCAAATGAATCTTTTTCACAGCTGAAGGTACATGTAATAAGTTGCGTTTTTGTAGCATAAAATTTGATAAATTTTCATATATGAACACACCATAAAGCCATTATTACAATCAATATATTTAACATTTTCAATATCCAAAAAGGGACTCTTTGTAATACCTCCATTCTATACCTCATCCTCAACTCAATTGAGATAACAATTATTTGTTTTCCGTCATTGCAGAAGAGTTCCATTTTCTAGAATTTTATGTCAATGAAATTGTACAGTTTATTTCCTTCGTTCATCAGTGTAATTTATGAATTTCTTTGTACTGATATTTTGTTCTCTACTAAGGAAAATTTTGCATTGTAAGTATAGAGAATAAGATTTTTATTGATGATAAACTTTTGGATATTTTGTACTTTGTAGTTATTACAATTTTTGCATAAATCCTTGTATAGACAGGGCTTTCATTTCTCTTATGTAAATATCAAAGAGTGAAATATCTGGGTCAGGCGATAATTTTATATTTAGCATGTTAAGAAATTGCCAAACTATTTTTTCAATGTGCTTTTAAAACTGGACATCCTCACTAACAGTGTATGAGATTTCTAGTCCTTTAAAAAAAAATCTATGCCAACATTTTATGTAATTAGATTGTTTATATACATCATCATTTTAGTTTTCAGAAAATACAGATAGTTCCTGTACACCCATTTACCAACCTTTTCCTGAATCAACATACCAGACCAAGGTGCTACATTTACCACAAGAAATAAACTTCCAATCCCAACACTCAAGAGGCTGAGGCAGGAGGATCAATGTGAGTTTGAGACAAGCCTGGGCTACATAGTAAGTTCCAGGTCAGTCTCAACTACATAGTGAGACCCTGTCTAAAACAAACAAACAAACAAACAAACAAACCTCCATGACACATTATTATTACTCAAAGTCCACAATTTACATTATTATTTACTCCTTGTGTTGTACATCTTAGAAATTTTGACTACAACATATTGATATATATTCACCTTTCTAGTAGCACACACTAATTTCACTCACTTCAAAATCCTCTATAGTCTACCTATTCATCTTTTCCTCTTCTAAAAACTGGTAACCATTGATCCTTATAATGTCTTTTTTTGGAATGTAAGGTTTTCTCTTTTGCAGAATGTCATAAACTTTGAATCATTTTCTGATTGGCCTCTTTCACTTAGTATTAGGTTACTATGTTTTCTCCATATCTTTTTATGACTTGAAAGCTCACTTGCTTTTAGCCCTTTAAACCATGATTACTTATCCCCTTACTAACTGAAGAACATCTTGGTTGCTTTTATGTTTTGGCAGATATTAAAAACCCTTATTGGGATTTTATTTGTTTTACATTAATAACTGTATTGAGTAGTAATTATATTTTGTCAGATATATATTCTTTGTTTAAATGTTTATTTAAATCTTTTGTTCTTATTTGATAACAGCTTTATTTGGGTGTATTATATTAGCAAAAATCCAAATATGTTAACTATACTGTTCAATAAAAAAGAGTCACATGGGCCAGGGATTTAGCTCCATGGCACCATGCCTGCCTCACAAGAACATCCTGAGTTTGATCCCCAGTCCAAAAAAAAAAAAGATTCACATGTTTAACAGCAGATAACTCTATTTCCTATATTGGCGTGGTGGTGCACACTTGTAATCCCAGTACTTTGGGAGACTGAGACAGGAGGATCTCAACTTTGAACCCAGCCTGAACAACTTAGCTACTACTTAGCAATATCCTGTCTAAAAAGTAGAAAGGGGGGGGATGGAGAGAGGGAGAGAAAGAGAGTGGGGAGGAAGAGAGAGAGAAAGAAAGAAAGAAAAAGAGAGAGAAGAAAGAAGAGAAGAAGAAAGAAGAAGAGAGGAAAGAAGACAGAGAGAGAGAGAGAGAGAGAGAGAGAGAGAGAGAGAGAGAATGTGTGATGGGGACATAGCTCAGTAAGAAGGTTGTGAATTCATTCTCCAGTATCTAAAAACAAAAAATAACAAAAACAAAATAGAAACAGACAGACAGACAGACAGACAGACACACACACACACACACACACATTATAGCAAAGCACATTAAAGCACATTTCTGGGTATATCTAGAGAGACTGCCTTCTCTCCAGTGTTCTTCTCTTGCCTCGGCTTGTTTTGGAGGTCACATGAGTTGCATTCCTACATCAAGCTCTTCCTAAATATATAAAAAAGTATCATTTAATGAAATAAGGAAGATTTTTGAGACATTACTCAGTTAATTTTCAAGTAAACACACACATTTACAAATATGCATGCATTTTTTTCCAATATTGCACATTCTACCTTCACCTTTTGAGGCATGGATTACACAAATAGTGACCTTATTTGTACTGTTTCACAGGTTTATAGTACGCTGATAATATATTTTAAATTTTTCCTGTTTTGTTGTTTAGGTTGCACAATTTAGTTTTACTGTACGTCATTCAGTCTTTATTCTTATCTCAATTTTGCTGAGTTCATCTTATGACTCTTGAGTTTGTAAACATAATGACACTTCTGACTTTCACTTGTATAACCTACTTATTATGTATTTTCATTGAGACTGTCTTTCCATCCATTTTTAAGAAGGTTCACTTTTACTTCTCAGAACATGCTTATAACAGCAGCTTTCACATACATTTTGGTAATTCCAACATTTGCACCATTTCTGATTTTCCTTGTAGATTGAAATTGTCCTGGTTCATTGTATATCACAAATTCTCTGTGAGTATGAGTTATTTTGGATATTATAATTTGCTGCATCTTTATTTAAATCCCCAAATTAATTTTCTTTTGTCTCAACTTTAATGGGACAAGATATCCACAAAATTAGGTTCAGCCTGCAAATTGTAGCTGCATTCCTATAGTATACAGTCTTAATGTCAGTTCAGTTTTCAAAATCTTATATTATTCAGATCTACTTGGTGTGATAAATAATGGTACATATGATTTCTATCTGTTTCTACCTTGTAACTCAGCTCTCAAATTTTATCTTACACTATTTAGTCTATGCTGTGCATGTAAGACCCTCAGATAAACCCAGGAATTTGTGATGTATGATTTGTTCTTTTGATCTCTCAGTACTCTGAAATATTCTTGATTTTTTTTCCAGAGTCTTTGCTTCCCAGTCTTATGGCTAGAAAGCTGGGGGTTTATATTCTTTTGGCTATTTGTTTTTGTTTGTTTGTTTGTTTGCAAACATGGGACAAACCAACAGAAAGATGGAGAAAAGGGGGAAAACAATATATTCAATATTCAACCACGCTCTTGAGGCTGCATCTCATCAAAAAACAGAAAAGAATTCCCCATTCTCAGTATTTTGCTACATGTCAGCAGAGGTTGATTTTACCATCCAGCAATAGCTGATATCGTAGAATTGGACTGGAAGAAAACTGAAGAAGGAAGGGGGCAAAACTCCTCAAGTTTCCTCTACATTATTTGACTCTTGGATCACCACTTCTTTCTCCTTAGAACAGAGTAAGAGGGAGTCTTGGAAATCTCTCTAGTCTAGTCTAGACTTATAGATTTTTAAACTGCCTTAAACAGTAGGTTGAAAGGTAACAGAGTGAAAAAATTCAATATCAATTGTACAGTGTTTCCAGTTCTAATATTTCTACCAATCTGCTGATCACATCCTTTATTTACTTCACAGGATCCCCTGAGAGCTTTTTCATGTGATTTTTTTTTCTTTGTAATAAGACAGGAAATAGTTTTCTCTCTCTGCAATGGGATGAAACTCTTTCCATTTCCAGAATTAGACACTTTGGGAACTTTTCTAAGAAAACTTTCTTTCTTAGTTACTTCTCTTGTTTCTGAGACAAAATGCCTGACACCCACAAATTAAAGGCGGAAATCTTTATTTCAGCTTATTTTTGTAGATGTTTCAGTCCATAATTGGCTGGCTCCAAAGCAGGGCAGCATGTCAGAGGGCATCACAGAGGTGAAACAGTCCATGGCATGGCAGGCAGCAGACAGAAAGGAGCAGTAGCGAGCCTGCCTTCCCTCTGTCCCTTTATATCCCATCCAAGCTGCAAGCCTATTGATTGGTGACATCCACAGCCAGGGTGGGGCCTCCATAATCCACACCCAGAACTATGCTAATTCCAGTCAGTGAACTGATTCAGTACCACACAACCTTAATCCCAATAGCACATGTCCTAGATCCAGCCAGCTCTGAAAAGCCCCTCTGATGAGCATATGAGGCTTTGAGAGGACATTGTAGATATAAGCCATAATACCTTCCTCAATTAATCTCTGGAGTAAGAATGCACAGATTTTGCCAAGAATTAGTGAAGTTTAGTTTGTATTGTTATTCTATGTAATAATGTATATTTTAGGGTAATTAGGATAATGACTTTTTAGTTTTATAGTTTATTAACAAAAATGAATGCTGGGTTAATAAGAGTAGACCACATATTCATTGGTAAGTAGAGAAAGCAGTATGCATTTCTGAAGCTGAAGAAGAAAATAAAAAGAGCGAGTCTAAGTATAATTTGTATGTAATACAAATATTCTTTTAGGCATTTGATTGGCCCGTTGCATACTCACATAAGAAGGCCTGGGGATGTGGCTCAATGGAGTTACACCTGCCTCGAAAGTGCAAGGCCCTCAGTCTGATCCCCTGTATCAGAAAAACAAACGGTTGCACTAAAGGTATAGAGAGAAACTTTATGGAAAATTTGTTTTGAAAATAATAACAAGTTCAAAACAGAAAACTGAGCTGCTGGATCTTTATATGACGGCAGGGGTCTTAGTCACTTTTCTCATCCTGTGATGAAATATTCAACACTCACAAGTTTACTTTAGCTCACACTTCAGAAAGCTTCATTCCTGGTGCTCAGGCTCAACGGCAAAACAACATGATGGAATCTCCTGCCTTAGAGGAAAGTTGCTCACATCATGGAGGCAAGGAAGCAAAGAGACGGAAGGAAGGATTACAGGAGGTACATTTTTTCCTCCAGTGACCTCACTTCCAACTAGGCCGTACCCTCCAATAGCACACTCAGCCATGTAACACATCAATGGATGGAACCACCCACATGTATAATGCCTCACAATTAAATCATTTTCTGAAAGTATGCCTCTGAGCCCGTGAGGTTTTAGGGGACATATTCCTTCCAAATCACAATAGAAGTTTTTCCTTATGGTTATATTCTTGAAAACAGAAATCATTCTTTCCCATATGTTTATGAACTAATCACATTTTTAATCATAGTATTTCCAGTTTTCACCTGTAATAATATTCTAGACAGCTAAGTTAGTTGGATATATTATAGGCAGTTAGACAGGGCCACACCCTCCTTGAGGGAGTCAATATAGAAGACAATTGAGGTCCATTTTCTGAAGTTCAGGATTCAAAAAGAGAAACTACTATACTCACATACTTCTAGGGATGAACAGCAGTGATTGATATTCTGAATACTCATCAGTCACCTTGGGTGGGTACCAAAAACCTCCCTAGCCCCTTTATTCTGGGAAATCATAAGGCACCGGCACACACATGTGCACACACAAATGATCTATTATATAGTATTTTGTCGAAAGATGATGGAGCCTGCGAAGTTCCACAATCTTATGTCTCTAAACTGGAGATCCAAAGAAGATAGCAATGTAGTTCAAATCCCTGAGAGCCAAAGAATCAATGGTAAAGATTGACGCTGGTTTTAGGTGGTGCAACCACCACAAGTGGAAGGAGCAAGACAAGAGAGATATCCAAGCTCAATAATCAGAGAACAAAATCAAACTTCTTCTGCTTCCCTGTTTTATTAAGGTTCTCAAGAGCTTCATGAAACCTATTCATGTCTTGGAAGGCCATCGCTTTTCCTTAGCCCACCAATTCAAATATTAATCTTTTCTGGAAATATTATCACAGGCACACAGAGGAAAAAAAAGAAAAAAAATCAGCTACCTACGTATCCCATTTCCCAGGCAAGTTTACCCATGAAGTTAGTTGTCATAGTAATCAAACTCAGTAGAGAGAAGAGCCATACACTCCTCATTCAGCTTTCCCCAATACAAACATACGGCATATCCATACTTCACTGAGCAAAAGACAATATTCATATCTGCATACCATTATTAACTAAACTCCAAACTCATTTGCTTTCATCAAATTTTCTCATAACTCTTTTACTTTTCCTAAGTAGAATTTCGGACACCACATTGCATGTCCTTTTCTATTTTGTGACACTCCACTCCCTTATTATTGGTTTTCGTGATTGTCACTTTTAAGAAGTGATTGTCAAATTTTGGAATCATATTCATCATTCTTTGGGTTAAAATCTGACTGTTTATTTTGTACTACCCTTCAAATTTTGAACATTGAGCAGTTTTCAGCTCAAATAATAAATGGTTATTTGTCCCTATATCTTTCTTACATACCCCAGACTTTTCCTTTGTCTTATTGTACATGTGGTTTTTTTTTTAATTCATTTTGTTATGTCCTATCGACATCGTCCTACATTTGACTTAGGAAGAATTTATCTTAATGCATCTACTGGTTTTAGCTAGCCAGAAAATGCTACATTGTTTAGCTAGAAAATAAACTGAGACAATTTTATTGTGTAGCAACATTGCATCTAGCAATGTAAGCCTCTTTTGCTGAGCTTGTATTACAGCAATACTTTCAGTCGCAATGATTGTTATGGTAATAACAATATTTTGTATGCTACATTAGACTTGAAAAGCATTGTCTCTGATTCTTTTTGGAATATCTTCACTTTATGAGTACATCAGTGTTAAAAGATTATAAGACCATTTAGATATTACTTGCAAGGATGGAAGTCTTAAATCCCTAAATAAGGTAGAAAACTACGTTTGGTTATGAACTCTCTTCGTTTTGTAATGTGTTCATTTATATTCCAATATACCATTCTATAAATACACAAAATCAGTAAGGCTTAAGAAGAAAAATGTTGGTAACCTTATAAAGATGTGTCTTGGGTGTTTCAGAGCTATTATGATAAAAATATATGTTAATTATAAGAAAGCAAATAAATTTAGTCTAAAAGGTACACTAATATGTTTCTTGACAAATTATTTTATGTTAAAAAGTATTATCAGTTTCTTCCCTTTATGCTATGCCAAGGATAACTTACCAAAAAATGTTATTCTCTGTGATTTGGGTAGTTTTATCTTTCTAATACCACTTTCACCCATTTAAAATTTTTAACCATGTTAGTCTTCTTTTTCCTGAAAACTGGCTGATAAATAATTTACTTTTAGAAGTAATATAGTTAATTGTGGTTCAATAAAAAACAAAATTTTTATTGATGAAATTTACCATAAAGGCTGCTAGTATCACTTTCCAAGTGAATTAAAATAAATATAAGAACTATTGTATAGTAATACCATGGTTCATGAACGCTTCTGCTCAGGAACAATTTGGTTTGCCAACAGAAGCACTGGACAACATTTAGCTTCTCTTGGAGAATTCCACATTGGATAACAAACATGACCTCAGACATCTTTGCCAGAATTATGGAACTAATTAAATCCGTGAACAGAGGTACCATTATATGTAGGCATTGACTTTGACTTGATGATCCCAGATAAAGCTACTTTATGTTGTTTAAAATTAATAGCTTTTGAAGGGGCCAGGGATTTGGCTTAGTGGTTCTGATGCCTACCTTGCAAGGACAAGGTCCTGAATTCGATATCTGGTAACACACACACACACACACACACATGCACACACATGCACACACACACACACAAATAGCTTTTGTTAAAATTTTTCATCTAGTCTGATATTATTACCCCTGTACACACAAGCATTGTTTTTAATATTTCTGTAAAGGGTTTGTGCAAATGTAATTAAGGTCTAAGGCTCCTAATTAGATGAATATTAGTAAGGGAAATTATATTAGGTAATTTGCATAGGCCTAACAATTGGATGGAAATCCCTGAAAACAGGTCTAGCCCTTTTCAAGAAAAGAAGAAATTCTACTCTTGGTTGATATTATTGGTCAGTGCTTGTAAAATTTTATATAGCTCATTATCATTGATTTGCAATTTTATTAACTAGCTTCTATAATCAAATAAGGCCTCCTTGGAATAAATATCATAACATAAAACATACTTTGAATAATAAATGTATTTACACATGTATATATGTATATGTGCATCTTCATCTGTGAACTTATACTGTTATCTTTCAAATTGCGCTCATTCTAGAATAAATTCTTTATATAGATATTATATTTTGTGAGATTCAACAAGTAAGTAGAAAATTTGACTATTCGTATATGTCTATGTCCACCCAAAATGTGGAGTCCTGGAATATTCTACTAAAATGATAACAACAGTATACATATATGTCTAAGACTTCCTATTAGATATAAATGCAAGCAAGATATGTTTAATTTAATCAGATGTTTAATTGAAATAAATTTATATGTCATTGTGAAAGCCTTTTAACAGATCTTTTCTTGAAGGTAATAGAAAATACTTTCAGAATTGCTTGAAAATAGAATGTTTATATCTAATCATGAGCAGAGAGATAGGAAATTAGTTTTCCCTTAGCACTTTGAAGGCTACTTTTAAGGACAACTTCTAACTATAGAACTCTGGATCTGTCTTTTACATTAAAAACCTTCACTGACATTCTTCTGCTTTAAATACTACATCTAATTACTGTTCAACTGCTTGGCCAAAGTTAAAATTATAAAAGGTCAATAAAAGCAAAGGTTCAGTTTGAATCACATTTCTATCATTTTTTGATATGTCCAGATAAAACCACTAAGCTTAAATTATTTGTATCACCAATACCTGAACTGCTTATTAAAAACACAAACTCACAGACTCAGTGCAGAAACTACAAAATCAGAATCTCTGTGATGAGATTATGATTGTTATGTGCCCTCAATTTTGAGAACTGCTTCACAGTGAAATTATTCCACAACATAACATTTCAAATGTTTGAAGTTTTACAAAACACTGCTTCTTCCAGAATGCACTTTTAGCTATTCTTCAGGAAAATAATAAGAGACAAGAACCATTTAAAAGTTTAGGTCATTGGAATTAATCACCCTGGGAAGGCTTCCTACCTCTCCCATCAATTGAACAACTTACTTAAGGAGCTCTGTCAGATACAATCCGCTTTACTTCACTTTGTGTCCTGCTGATACCTTCTTACAGGGGATTGCCAACATGCTGAGTGCCTGAAGGATCTCGACTCAGATTACAAAAGCAAACTTCAAATGCATGCTCTCAGGAAGGTAGACTCCTATCTGCTACAATACCAAGTGTTTAGTAGAGAGTCAAATAAGAGTGACACCACCCTGAAACTATTCTCCTTTATGAAATATTCTTAAAGCTTAGCCTCAGAAGAAGATTCTCACAGACAGATTACAAGTGTTCAAAAGATTGCTGGAGATCACAGCACAAAACCATTCTGTGTACACATTCTACAAACAAAATTTCAAGTCTAAGCATGACCTAAAGATGAGAGAATAAATCAAATAGTGTCTTCTCCTACCCTGACCCCCATCAAATAATTGTTTCACTTTATTCTTGGTAAGAATCTTTCAAGCAGCCTCTAGATGTTATTTCTATAGCTGCAGGACAAGGTAAATCTGTCACATGGAAATAAATGCCGCAAATATTTTTTATTATGTCTGAGATTTAAGACTTGAATTAGAAACTTTTAATTGTTTTCTTGGTATTTGAAAACAGAAGCCAACTAATAGGCTGTCAAAAAAAAAACTTTATAATGAATCAGGATGAAGAATCTAGGCTGAATATAAAAAAATGATATGTAATTGAATTATGCAATTCACAATGACTCACTATTTATAAACAGCCATGGTGAACCCCATTAGAAACTCTATCAATATCTAGATGTTTCTTTTTATTCCTCTCCTGAACTGAAACCTGAGTTAAAATCACATCCCTGAAAAATCTTACTTTATTTTCATTGAAGTCACATAATCCATTTTCCTGGAAATAGCCCACATAGTATAGCTTGTTTGGAAAGATTTATTGCGATCACACAGATCAACAAAATCTTACCTCATGTCAGTTCATAAATTAGGGTCTTTCCAGTTCATGAGCAAGGTTTCTTATTTTTCTTTCTAATGAGTAACTTTTTGAGAGCTCACACACTAACTCCACATTAACTTTCACTGTTAAGCATATATAACATTTGATCAATTTCAATATGTTTAAAATACAGTGAAAAGCTTAGCAAATATAAAAATAGCAACAAGAAGACTATAAAACATACTTTTAATGTTGCACAATGAGATAGTTATGAATATATAGCTTTATAATGTTTATATTTAATATTTCAAAGGAAGAAAATAGGTGTTGAGGTTCAGACAGGCTATGATATCCAATCTGGCTCCAGCTTCCTAAGGTGAAGGGAAAAATACTAATTCAGGATTCAGTGAATACATAGGTTCTTAAGTTTAAAAAAAGAAAAAAATTATGAGTTTAGCATATTGATACTAAAGTTTGAAAAACATGTAGGTAGCAGAAATGTTGGGTTTGAAATTATTGGGATAGCTTTGCTTATTGTATTATGGAAAAATCACAGTGCAGAAACTCAGAGAATGTAAGTGTAGTGCTATGAAATCTAAGTTTTCTTATGCGATAACTGTTAGTTATTCATTCTTACTCCTTTCTTTCTCTTTTTCCCTTTTCTCTCTCTCTCCAATTGCTCAGCTTTACATTGCTGAAAGGATGAATTCTAGTTAAGATTGAATGAGACAATTGATAAAAGAGTGATAGTAATCTCTAATGCTTGTTCAAATGCTTAATCCACAATAAGTGTGCACTCACAGTCTTTCAAATGCCTGGCTTTTGGCATAGTGAAGAGATTCTGTGAAACATCTCAGAAAATGATGAAAAAAAGAATGTATTTTTGCACTAGACTGGTCAATTCAAGTACTTATTTTTTCAAATGCCTGGCTTTTGGCATAGTGAAGAGATTCTGTGAAACATCTCAGAAAATGATGAAACAAAAGAATGTATTTTTGCACTAGACTGGTCAATTCAAGTACTTATAGTTTGCTTATAGCTAATATAAAGGAGTGAGGTAAGTCACAAAGAAATATGTTTATTCCTGTTTTTCTTGAAAGCAGGTTTGTGGGTTTGTTTTTGTCTTTCTTCTTGTGATATTGATACCTGCTATAAAAAGAGCTGTGGAAACAGGACAATGACAAATGACACTGACACTTTACTGTGATGGCAAAAAGATGAAAGACAATGGTAGTAATCATGTTAATTTGGACAGTTTATGTCTCTTCCAAACAGTTCAGCTGTTACTCAGGTCTTGAAAACTCTTTCACACAGAAATGAAAATCTGGTGTTATCATATTTTTTAAGGAAATTGGAAACCTGGATTGCTGTACGAAACCCAGGGACTTAAATGTTCATGTAAGCAAAACAGAAATAGCCAATCACACACATTCCGCCAGATAACTGTGAATCGAAGTTACACATATTACTTCTGTCTTATTGGTACAATGATAAAAAAAAACGCTTTTGTTGCCTTTTTTTATGCAATCACCAAAGAAAAGTGGTATTAAATATCCCGAGACTTTATTTGCTGCTTAAACTCTGCAACTCCTTGCCCTTCGCTATCTCACACAGAAATACAGAACAAAGTCACCTTTCTAGAGTAGTCAATAAACATAGATATACAAATAATTAATTTTTAGCTTAAAGTTACATTTTTGTACATAGGGACACTGAAATCATGAGAAACAGTCATGACAAACTAATTTCAGACCGTTCTTGAAGCTATGTACTATGTGCTAGGTTAGTACATGGTTTTGGATGGACTGTCTGGAGCTTAATTTCTACACACCATGGGTTTGCATTCTAAGGTAGGCCTTCTACCTTTCCTTGAATTATGAAAAATACCCAAGCAAAGTAGTTATCTTATTCTATTACCTCAACGTCAATGTGTCAACCCACAGTTTCCTGTCCAGGCTGAAATCTGCAGGCTAGTTTTGATGTACAGAAAAATGCTTTCTCCTCGGATGAAACCATAGTAATCCTCTTGAATTAAGTCTCCTTGTATTTAAAATGCTACATCCCTTGTTTAAACTGATTAGCAGTGAGGATTGTTAGTTGTCTTCAACAAACTCATGAAAGGAAAAAAATGCTCTCATGTAAAGGAAATATGTAAAACCAAGATACAGTCCACATTTTTCAAGGACTATAAATTGGCATAGCCATTTAAAATATATAAAGTGCTGTATAGAGTATGTGTAGTAACTGACACAAACACAAAATGTTGCAATTTTGCTTTTTATAACTAGTATTTTCACATAAATAAAGAATATTTCAGAATAGCTCATAGAGAGTGAATTTTATCAATTGAAAAATTTTTATATGACTATAACACAGAAGCCAGCAGTTTCTGCTGCAATTAGTTAACTATATTATTTTAGGGAGAAATTAGAAATAGACAATATATAAAGAAATGAATGTGGCCAAGTCTCAATAAAACTTTATTTATAAAAACAAGCTACAGGCTGAATTGGGCTCATGGGGCATAATTTTCAAAGTTCAGAGGTGGAAATTAGCTAGTAAATGATTCCCAATTTCTGAAACTGATTTAATTTTAAATAGACATTCAGCCAGGCATTGTGCTGCATGCCTGTAATCCCAGCACTCAGGGGGCTGAGGCAGGAGGATCACTTCGAGTTCGAGACCAGCCTGGGCTACATAGTGAGTTCCAGGCCAGTCTCAACTATGTAGTGAGACCCTGTCTCAAAAAAATTTTTTTAAATAAATAAATAAAATAGAATTTATAGAAGTTCAAGTGTTCTCATAATTATTAAAAATAAAAATAAAATAGTACACATAATTTGTGAAGAAAATGGTTAAGTCAAATTTAAAATATTTTGATGGCAGAAGCTAAAATTTTACAAGAAATACTCAAAAGTATTATTTTCTTTGTTAATTTAAATATTCAGCTCTGAAAAAGAAAATCTAAACTATTTACTTTTATACTGATAATTCCAATTTGACAAAAATAAAAGTTAAAGCCACAGATATATTGTATTATTAATGCTTATTAAATTCCCCTCACTTTTATTGATTCCTTCTCTAGCTATTAACTTGATAATTTTCTAATAATAAATAACAGACACTGTGATCACCACATTATCAATTTCTCACATTTGTGAGACAATATTGTGCAAATTCTGCCATTTCAGGATAATAAATGGTTTTATATATATATATATATATATACATATATATATATATGTATATTTATGAATCTGTATAATATTTGTAGGGATACATTTATAAAACATTGCTTATTTAATAAAAATATTGATATTCTGATATATCACTTGAAAATGTAGATTTTAGGGAAAGCATTTTGATGTTACATAATACATACAGTGATATATATGCATAGATATTGATATGAATATAAATGTCATTTAGTACAAGACACTGGGTTTATAATTTTTATAATAAAATACCAAAAATACCATTATTTCCATAAACAAAGGATATTGGTTGCAGTCAACACGACATATAGACATTATGTGAGCAAAGTGTGGTCATTTTCACACACATAGAAGACATATTTCACATTATTTTGGCTTCTATTATCCTCCCTACAAGCTTATGCATTTTTTATTATATAATAACTCAACAGAGTAGTATTCAATTTATTTTTCTGATGTTTCTACCCAAGCTGTCAGTTTCATATATAAACTGAGTAGTTTTAAAAAAGTTTCATCCTTAGCCTTAACTACTCTGTATGCTAAACTATTGCTAAATTAATGTCAGTCATTGCCTTAAAGCTGCACTATCCAAATATTTATCTGAGTTTCATTTCTTTAATATTTAAATTTTATAGAAATAAACTCATAATTCTTAAATGAACAGAACTGCTATTTTGTTCTTTGAAAAATTAACAGTTATGAGTCAAAACTTTGATCAATTTCAACCAACTGCATTCTTGCTGTTCAGTGTTTATAAGAATTAAAAATAAGTTCTCAACACTTATTTATAATGAGATTACTGCAAAATTATAGAATTTATGAACAATTTTATTGGTACATATTCATCAGTCACAGAGACATGCTTACAATAAATTTTACATTCACCAATGTGTTGCTGCCCCATTATCTTATTTGTCAAAATATCTATAGCTTCAAAGATGTTAAAAAGTATTTAGACAGAAAGTTTGACTGGAATTATACCAAACACAAATATAGTTTGACTGACATTCCAATTGAATTTAGCCATGGATCCAATTGAAATCCTAAATGTCAGATTCATACTGGGTGGTAGCACAATTTTGTCACTTTCATTACAGTTTAACTAAGATGTGTATATTGGTATAAATTACTCTGACATTAATTTCAATGTATTCCTGTCTACCCCTTACTGTATTTTAAGATCTTTATTTCTTACTTATTTTTATATTAATAGAAATTGCACTCCTTTTATAGTGATGAATTCTATGTTTAATTCTTATTGTGTATTTCTACGCAAATGAAACATAGACTTAAATTCTTATGAAAGATAACCCTCAATTAATTAAAGTTAAAGTAACATTTTGGGAGTTGAGAAACTTGAATTTAAATTCACCACTAATCGACAGCTTAACTTTGTATGAGAAGGTCAATAAATACTTCTCATGCATAAATAATGAGACAAGTATAACTCTATGGATTTGCAGTATTATGCTGAGGTTTGGAATATATTATTTTAAATCTATAAAACTATCATAGATTGTGGCTTGCTACTCATAACTTCACAGAATAGAGCACCATTCACAGTAAGTCCATTCACTGGGCTCATTGTCTACTGCACGTCATTGGGCGTGTGGAGGTTTGTGCGCACGCGTGTGTCCCCCAAACAGTTACTTTTCAGTTTCGAATTCTATTTCCCCAATGCACTTTATTCTTTTCTGGGTAGGCTACACATTATAACCCGGTGTTTATCAGTGTCTTGCTTTGCCATAACCTTCTACTGCTATGGCAGTCCATGAAATAGCAAAACTGTTATTAATATATAAATACACAAAGACTTTAAAGCAGTCTGCTGAAACTGATTTTCCTTTTGTTCTTCATATTTTCCTGAATTAGTGCTTAATATGAATAGTCTCTCTCTGAAAAGAAATATTATCTTGTAATTCAAACAAAAATATATTGATTTTATAATCATGAATGAAAGCAATGTTGCCTCAAATAAGTAATTTTACATGTATGTTTACATGTATAAATTATGAGATTTTTAATTAAGAAGGTAATAATTAGTAAATAGAAATATTAATTTCAAAGGAAATAATCATCTAAAAATACTGCTATAAGATACATCCCAAATTTTCCACTTTATTTGCTTTTTCTTTTTTATAAATTACTCTGACATTAATTTCAATGTATTCCTGTCTACCCCTTACTGTATTTTAAGATCTTTATTTCTTACTTATTTTTATATTAATAGAAATTGCACTCCTTTTATAGTGATGAATTCTATGTTTAATTCTTATTGTGTATTTCTACGCAAATGAAACATAGACTTAAATTCTTATGAAAGATAACCCTCAATTAATTAAAGTTAAAGTAACATTTTGGGAGTTGAGAAACTTGAATTTAAATTCACCACTAATCGACAGCTTAACTTTGTATGAGAAGGTCAATAAATACTTCTCATGCATAAATAATGAGACAAGTATAACTCTATGGATTTGCAGTATTATGCTGAGGTTTGGAATATATTATTTTAAATCTATAAAACTATCATAGATTGTGGCTTGCTACTCATAACTTCACAGAATAGAGCACCATTCACAGTAAGTCCATTCACTGGGCTCATTGTCTACTGCACGTCATTGGGCGTGTGGAGGTTTGTGCGCACGCGTGTGTCCCCCAAACAGTTACTTTTCAGTTTCGAATTCTATTTCCCCAATGCACTTTATTCTTTTCTGGGTAGGCTACACATTATAACCCGGTGTTTATCAGTGTCTTGCTTTGCCATAACCTTCTACTGCTATGGCAGTCCATGAAATAGCAAAACTGTTATTAATATATAAATACACAAAGACTTTAAAGCAGTCTGCTGAAACTGATTTTCCTTTTGTTCTTCATATTTTCCTGAATTAGTGCTTAATATGAATAGTCTCTCTCTGAAAAGAAATATTATCTTGTAATTCAAACAAAAATATATTGATTTTATAATCATGAATGAAAGCAATGTTGCCTCAAATAAGTAATTTTACATGTATGTTTACATGTATAAATTATGAGATTTTTAATTAAGAAGGTAATAATTAGTAAATAGAAATATTAATTTCAAAGGAAATAATCATCTAAAAATACTGCTATAAGATACATCCCAAATTTTCCACTTTATTTGCTTTTTCTTTTCTGTTTTTGGCTTTTATTAGTACATGTTTGCAGTACATAATGATTATATTCGTTGTAGGGGATAGATGCCTGTACATAAAACATTTCATTCTTTTTTTCCTTTTCTCCACCTCCTTTCATTTTTCCAGCCATATTCATTTGTTGATCTTATAAGATCTTACAAAGCTAGTTATCATATATACAGATTAAAAATCAGGCTGATAGGCAACAAATATTTATATAAAACAGGAAAGACAATTGTACTAAGTAAAAGTACACTTTTAAATACATTGTCTGCACTGGCTTATGTTTTTTTCTCTGTTTAATTTTAGTTAAAATAATAAGAATATAAAAAGTAGTAATGTTAAGATTATATATTATTTTTCTTTTGAAAGATAATGAGTACGTGAGGAATATTCCATTTAACTAAGCTAGATGTCCATACTTTGCCTCAAGATATTTACAAATCACCTAGACAGCAATAGAAGCTCTTTTTTTCAAATTCTGAGATACAGATTATGCTTTAGGTATGTTAATGCTGGGAAGCAAGAAAAAAATATTTATAAGGGATAAACTCAATAGAATCCTCCTCTAGCTAATATACATACAGAAATGATGATATAGACGTTATAACAGTAGAATAAATATTTTTCTTGCACGGTTTTGCCCCATAGAGATATATATGACTGCTAAAGATTAACAAATAACTGGATAGGGTTGTAGATTACCTCAGTGGTTCAGCCTCCTGCCTCGCAAGTAAAAGGTCCCAAGTTTGATTTGCAGTACAAAGAAACAAAACTGGATAGATTTATACCAATTTGAAGTTATCTTTTGAAAACTATATAATTTTTAAATCATTACAAAACTATGGATTCAAAAATATAAGTGGACAACATTCCAGATAACAACTAATAAGAATAGTTTTAAATTTTTAGATACTATCAAAACAAATAATTAAGTACACTTATTCAACTAACTTGTTTATAGTCACAAAATATCTCAACTTTGCTTGAATTTTTGCACATTATAACTAGAAGCATTAACTTAAACAAGAAGTGCTAAAAATTTTACAGACCTTCTTCTATGTATACAGAAATGGGAAATGCTATTTTCACTCAAAGAAAAAAACCACATCATGTGAGAATGCCACAACAAATTCTGAACATAGATTTACTTGTTAATAATACTTATTTTATTTTTTCTACTTTTAAAAAAATGTTAGATTATTAGACCATACTTTTACTTGCTCTCTCTCTCTCTCAATCTCTCGACCTTGCCAAATGTTGAATGTTAAAATTCCTTTGGTTTTGCAGAGACCTGGATAAGAGATTAAATGAAATTTACAGTAACAAGTTTCTAGCATTCTTCATACTCATACTAGTACAATGCATGGAAATCTGCTTGAAATTAAATATTGAAATGCTTGGGAGTGAGGGTTTGGCTGAGTAAGATATTACAGTGTTTGTCCACTCATAGATAAATCCATTTAAACGGATATTAATAGACCAAACTGTTTTCACTAGGGCTTAGGAAACAGAAGAGACCACAGCATCTAGTTTTACTATACTAATAAGAAAAGATGCATCAAAAAAGGTAGGAAGGAGAAAGATATTCTTCATCAACTTCTCTCTCAACTGCAATTTGGGTAGCATGGAGAGGCACACCACTTGCTGGAAGGAAGAAAAAGGAATGGACCCCGGGCCTTGGACTAGGTACTCGGTTCTGGAAACATTACTGCGAAGCCTAGTGAAGAGTCCCACACCCCCCACGTGCAGGTCAGCACCACAGACTGAGCTTCTGGACCTTTCTTAGCCAGGGGTCAATGAACTACATCAACCACCCCTCCCATAACCTAAGACAGCATGGCAAAGAAAAAGACTTTTTGGGTTAGAGAGTATGGTTTGGAACGTAAAATCAAGTCTACCATAGCATGACTCATCACCAAAAAAAAGCTAAGGGCCTCTAACTCTAGGCCAGTGTTCACAGATTAAGTATGTTCTCTTCCACCAGAATATCCCCAGCATCAGAGGGATAGCTGTGCCTAGGTGGGATGAAACTGTTTTAATCTTCCTTACCATCAGACTCGGTATGGGTCTGGCATATGTCCCTAAAACTGTGTGGGCACCTGTGGCTGTGGAACTCAGCTGTAATCCAGTTTAGCATGTGCCTAAGTCACCACGGGTCTGTTTTTATAGCCCTGCTCCCAACCTTAGACAGAAAAATGAAGAGTGAATCTTCTTCCTATATAGGGCGGAAGTGAACACGGGAGTGTGTCTTGGAGCTCGCTTTCAGGATAGAGAAACTCAATACTGGGCGGGTTCTGATGGTCTCTCTTTCACAGCAAGTGCCTGCAAATTGAAGTTCCATATGAATCCCACTTCCCAGTGGCAATTTCAGGGCCCCATTTGATCAGACTTTTCTAGCCAGCATTCCCTGAGGCTGCTTTCAGTAGTTCCACCCCATGAGTCCACTTCAACAGTAAACAGCCATAGTAATGGCCTTGGTCCTGCCCCTGTAATAAATAGGTCTGTTGGGATGTGGGATTTTAGTATAAGTGGATTTAAAATAAATAAATAAATAAATTTTTAGTGTTTTGACCAAGAGACTCCTCATTTCACTATACCTTTAATTTCAAACAATATGATATAGTGAGAGAAACTGGGAAAGAACAGATAAAAACAGGGAGATACGCACCACACCAGTTGGTTGCATAGGAGCCTGGAACCATTGTCTCATGGTGAGATGCAGAGGAAAAGGAGAATCTTGTGCTGTGAAATACAGGCTGAGACTATGGAGGAGTCACACGGGCCTGCCTCAGTCCCAGGTGAAAACTTACAAGGACAACTATCCTCTTCAGGCCCTTCCTAAATTCATTCTGAACAACACACTGACTTTAGGTATGGGGCAAATCTGGATCTGGGGTGGCCTCAAAAACTTAGTGCCAGGGATTTAGCTCAGCGGTTCGGTGGCCTGCCTCGCAAGTGCAAGAACCCGAGTTCGATCCCCAGCACCGCAAACAAAAAGCCTCAAACAGCAATAGCACAAGAGTGGACCTGTGATAAATGGCGACTTTGGGCACCATCTTGTGCTAAATTGTAGAAATATCCACTCAGGAAAAATAAACTGACTGCTTAGAATTTCTAGAAAGAGAAGCACAAAAGTAAATTATGAAGACAGTAATAAATACTCAAATGCTTTAATTCAAAGATGGCATTAAATGCCAAAAAGAACTAAGAACATTTGGAAAAACATGGGCTCAAATAAACAACAAAATAAGATGTCAAATTTTGACTATATAGAAACCAATAACTACAGACTCAAATTAGTCTTTGAAAAAAATTCAATGAACTCCAAGAAAATAAAACTAATTTGAAACAATAACATAATATTGAACTATGAAATATTTTAATAAAATCCAACAAAAAATATTGAACTGAAAATTATACTAGTAGAATAAACAGGAAATAATTAATGAGCTTGAAGAAAAAAATTAAATTTACAATCAGAGGAGGAAATCAACTAAAAAAATGAAGAAAAATTAAGAAACTTAGGACAGAATTAAAAGAGCAAATATTTCAATTATTGGAGTTCAAGTGGGCCTGAGTATGCCATAGGGATAGAGAGCTTATTCTAAAGGATACTAAGGGAAAATTTCCCAAAGCAAGAAAATAATAAAAATATTCAAATATTCATTGACAGGATGGCCCAAGCCACCAGTGAGATACTAGTATAAGTCTATACTAAGAGGTATTATAAACAAACCCTCAAAGTTTAAAAATAAGAAAAACAATTCTCAAAGTAGTGAGATAAAAGAAACAAAGCATAAGGTTGTTTCAATTTGCCTGACAGCACACTTTGTAACAGAAAACCTTATAGGTCAGGACAGAGCAACATGAGATTTTGAAGTTTTGAACAGCAACAACAAAAAAAGTTGTCAAAGAGTGTGGTACCAAACAAACAAATAAATAAATAATAAAAAAAATAGATCCCTTTTTCAGAACAAGAGAAAAATACATCACAAGACAAGCGAAACAGAAGTTCAATATCCAAGCATGGTAATAGACAAAAATCATAAACAAAATAGTTTTAGGTTATTCTTTTTTTTTTTTCCTGGTACAAGTATCAAACTCAGAACCTTTTGCTTGCCAGGCAGGCATGGCACCACTGAGTTAAATCCCCAGCCCCATGAACAAATTAGTTTTAGAAGAAACATCTCAGCATAATAAAGGACATACATAATAACAAAATAGCTAACATTATACTGGATGAATAAAAATGGAAAGCTGTCTGTCTTTGAGGTCCAGATCAAGAAAAGGATGCTCAGTTTTATTTAACATATTACTGAAAATCCTACTTATATTACTCAATCAAGAGAAATAAATAGAACACATACAGATTCTTAAAAAAAAAAAGTCAAATTGTCCCTGTTTCCAAATGACATGATCTAATGTAAAGAAAATCCAAAATCTTCACTTAAAAAAAAAAAAACAAAAAACTATTAGGAGTAAAAAATATACTCATCATAGTTGTAGGATTCAAACTCAATATTCAAATTCACTAGTGATTATATGTATTGATCATGAAATATGTAAAATACAACTCAATGTATAGGTAGTGAACTATATAAAATAGAAATCAAGATGGCATTTTTGTTTCCAGTAGCTTAAAAAAACTAAAGATAATTTAACCAAACTGATGAAACATAGCTACAATAAAATATTGATGAAACAAATGAAAAAGAAAAAGACATTTCATGGTCAAGGATTGTTTCGATGTGTATACTACCAAAACAGTCAATAGATTAAATGAAATCTCTTTCCAGATACAAATGACTTTCTTGATAGAAGTAGAAGCAATTTAAAATTATTCCTTGCATGGAGGTATGGAGGCATAAAACAAACCATAAGTAATTAAGTGATCTTTAGTAAAACAAAACAAAGTAAAATAAAACAGAAGGTATTATACTATAAATTTTGGTAATCAAAACAGCATAGTATTATCATAACTGGAGATATAATTACCAGTGGGCCAGAATAGGCAGTCTATAAGTAAACACATACACCTACAGTAAACTTACCTTTGACAGAGTTTCTAAGAATATATTTGGGGGAAAGGATAGTCTTTCCAGTAATTTGAGCTGTGAATATTTTATTAGTTTATGTTAACATTACAGAATGGTGGGCTTTGGGGAAGTTGGTACATGAATTTAACATATCTTCATCCCTTCTTAATACTATTAAGAAGTATTACTTCACTTTTTCTCTTTAAAAATTGACAATACTCCTAAATAGACTTTTTTCCCCAAGGAAGACATATAAATGGTTGATATAACAAAAATATCAAAAATCATTAATTATCAGGGAAATTCAAAACCCACAATGGGATATTGATTTACTACAGTTAGAATAGGTATTATCAAAGGAATAAAAATAGAAAGCGCAGGGCTGGCATAAAGACAATCTTTACACATTCTCAATGGGATCGTAAATTAATATAGTCATTATGGAAAACGGTATTTATGTTCCACCAAGTTTTAAAACTACTGTACTATGTGATTCAGCAATCTCTCTATCAAATGCACATCCAAAAGAGATTCAATTGATAGGTCAAAAAGAAATCTGCATTCCCACCTTCATTGCAGTATTATTTACAACAGCGAAAGAATGGAAACAACCTACCACCAACCATTTGATGAATACGTGAAGAAAATGTAATATTCATGCATAATGAAATACTATTCAGCTAAAAAATTGATTAAATCATTTTATTTGTCACAGTATGGAGTGAACTAGAGGATTTTTATGCTTGTTGAAGTAAGCCAAGCACAGAAAGATACACTTCAAAATATTCCACTCAAATATAGAATTTAAAATTTTCATCTCATAGAAATTGTGATTTGGAATCTGGAGAAAGAGGAGGAAGAGATTTGAATGATCAATCAATGGGGGTTGAATTATAGGTACATAAGACAAAGCTTTTGTGCTGTGCTATTGTACAGTAGGGTGACTACAGAAAATAATGTCCTGTATATCTTAAAAAACAAGTGTAGAAAAGAGACTTTAATATTGTCATCATAAAATGATAAATATTTGAGGAGACAGAGATGTTGGACATTGTACAATGTATACATGTATCAAAACATCACATGGTGCTGCATAGACAGCTATATTTTCTGTGTATCATTTTCAAATTTGTAAGTGTTCAATACTCAATATTTATGTAGCTAAATCTGAGATAAAATCACTAAGAAACTGAGCATTCCCAGACTAAATGTTTAAAATATATTGCAGAAAGCTCCTGAACTTTGCATTCTCTACATGTCTAATTTAAATGCAGTGGATTAACTTGCAGTTATATGAAGAAAATTATTGGATTATAGCGTGGCTTGTGGGTGAGCTCAGCCATCTCACTTCATTTGAATGACTTCACCATCACTTCAATCAATTCAGCTGCGATCAGTGGTTAACTATAGCTGGAAGATCAACCATGAAGGAGTCAATCTAGAGGCTGCCTAAAAATACAGACATACTAAGTGGAAAATAAATTCTAATGATAACAAAAATTGAATATAACAATTGAAAAGGTGAGATGTAGCAGACTTTCTAATCCTTAAAAATTTCCTGTCTCACTCACTCTCTGTTATATTTGTATATAATGTACTTTACCATCTATGTATGTGCATAGAAATTATTTTTATGATAATTTGCAAGAAGTAATTTCTAAAGATAGTACGTATCTTTCTGAATCAGTGTCTATCACTTTTCTTATGAATTTTTAGTAGAAACAAAAGGTATAAATCATAATTTATATGAAAAATTTCTTTGGAAAATCCCCTATTAATATGACCAATTTGCTTCATTCTTTATGCGGAGTGTAATGAAAAGCATAATCCTTCACTAAATTTTCTGTGGAAAATCCCATTGCATCTCAAAGCAGTAATCTTTCTAGTCAAAAGATAACAGTTTTAAAGGTTGAATTGGACCCCTGTGTGATCCTTAACTAGACACCTGAGAATGAAAAACCAACTGTCAAGATGTCTCCTGGCTGGCGTAACAGGAAACTTAATCCATTTACACACTAAGGTGATGTTCTGCTAGCAGGAAGCCAGAACATATTAATTAAATGCTTCAATTCTCTATTTAAATGTTCACATTCCTTCACTTCTCCTCCAGAAGGGATACAGTGTAAAATATTGCGAAGTTTTTTTTTTTTAAAGAAATTGAAATTTCTAGTGATTAAGTAAAAAAAAAAAAAATGCAAGCTAGATATTTGTAACTGTAAAACCAAGACAAACTATCTGAAAACTTGTTAAACCTACATTATTTTAATATAAAATATTTTATGTAGAATTCATGCAGTTAACTGAATTTGTTTAGAATCTAAGGGCACATCTACAAATCAACAGATAAATGACTTGATTTTAAAGAACTGGCTTAAAGAGTGAAAAAGTAAAGTTTTTGGAAGATTGCTATTGTCATTGTAGAACTTCATTCCACTTTAAAAATACCTTATGCATATGAAGAATACTTAAAGAAAATCAAAAGTACAAAAGAAGTGCATCAAACTAAGAGATTAATGAAAGGAAGTAGAGAGAGAGATCTTTTGCAAATGGGAAGGTGACCAAGAGTCTGAGCTTAGAGGCAAGAGAAGAAAAGGACATATAATATTCCACAACATGAATATAAACATCATGTACTTTAAACACATAAAATGTGGAAAAAAAACTGTATCATATCATACATATAATGACTCCTTAAAGGATGGTTAGTCTTTTACAAAAGACACAGTCTATCCTTTTCAAGATGAAACTTGGAAGTTGTCAAAGTTGTAAGATAAGATAATTTTTATTTATTTTTTTCTTCTCCACAAAATTTAGTGTGAATGACTTTAAAATCAAAATCTTCCACATGTGCCTATGCGTATACTTTTTGGCCATACATATATTAGTAAGGTGTACATTTTTATATGTGCTGTAAGAATCTGTTATAGTTATGCAGTGACCTGTTATCATCATTTTTTTCAAGTACTACTCAGATATTTGCTTTAGTTTCTCAAAAAAAAATCAATAAAGAAATGAGAAATGTTCTCTTAAGGACATAGGCTAAGATTACAGTATTCTTCATTGAGCATTACCTGACACAACTAGATAAAAAAGAACAATGAACTGATATTGCAGTAGAAGCTATATCAACTGAAAAATATTTACTGTTCCTATTAAAAATGAATTAACCCAAACAGACAGCCTTTTAATTGAAATCTTTATCACATTTCCTTCCCATTTAAATGCAAATGTAAAGTCTTTTTACAAACTAATAGAAATCAGAAGCTGAAAAGTGAACTACAACTTACCAACGATTCAGTCACCTAAAATAAGTTCAGGTTTTACATGAGCTATGAATTACAAATAATATTAGAGTGACTTATAGAATTCTATGTATAGTGCTAATTACTTTAAGAATTTCTAAAATAATTGCTTATTATAAACATCTTTTTTATTTTTCATTAAATTGATATTTCAAATATTTTATCATTGTATTCAAAGAGTAAGCAATTACTTTTTTTTTTAGAGGTTACCATCTACATCATTCTAAGGTATGACATTATTACATTCTTTCCTACAAAACAAATTAATATATCTTTATACTGTGAACACAACATTGCTTATTTATTTCTGCTGGTAGAGTGAATATATCAGATACAGTGCACCCTCAAGTTACAACTGGCCTCACAAAGGAACAACTTGGGTTATAATTTTAGTGATAACTTACAACCAAATCTTGCGTTATGACCCAAGTACTAGCCATTTATGCTTCAAGGTGGTCTCAGATACAGATTTAACCCTTAAAAAGCTCTGGAAGGAACATTACAACATCCTTTCCTGTGCAGGGTCAATTGAAATACCTTAGGCCAATGTCTCCTTAAGGACACTGAGATCTGCCTGGAAGAAAGTGTGGCCTAAAATTATACAGGAGAGAGACTTTAAAGGTTGTAAGAGGAGACTGACCAACTTGAGTTACAACCAGCCCATGTGAATGAATTGAGTTCATAAGTCAAGGGTTCACTGTATCGAGATCAGTATTTGTTATTTAGGACACAGCCTGAAAGAGAAAGAAATTTTGAACCACTTCATGACTCCTATTGCAAGGATAAAATTCACAATTCAGTCGTATTAAATAAATAGAATAATGTTTACATTTATATTCTAGTGTAGTTTCAGCCACACAAAATCCTACTTAAACTTTTTTTAACTTTTGTGATTTGAATTTCTTAATGAGTTACTGCAATGCCTTTTTTAAAAAATGAATATTTTGAGACTTACGAGATCTGAAGCTCAAAATTATGTCTTTTACATAAAGTATTTTGATGCTGTAAGGGGAAAATTAGAACAAGATGAAGTTTCTGAACTGTAGGTCAGCCTGGATAATTCTATGCCATATACAGTTCTCAGTTGATTTAGTGTTAACTGTGTAATATACTGCATTGTTCGTCTTTTTTGACCTTTGGTTCACTATTTAGCCTCCAGAAGCTCTAAAGCAAGTGCTTTTGTCAATGAGACAGGCAATATACACTGTTTTGTAAACATGGGTAAGAAATAAGATCTTAATTATTTGACCACCTTTACTCCTGATGCACACTTTACAATACCTATCATGAATTTACACAGAATTCCTTAAATACATGTTTTAATAAAATGACCCTCCTTTTACTGCAACACATGGCATGGATAGACCTAAATCAATACTAAGTAATAAAATTCAAAATAGATTTGTGCTTATACAAAATCAGTTGCAACATTCTTGCATTACTAATAGCTTTACTGTTATTATATATTTACCAAACATTTGACCCTTTTCCCTGAATTTCTGGCATATTTTTCCTGCTAGTCTTTGAGGATAGCTTTATCACACTTCTTCACAAGTGTGGTATAAGCTCATGACCAGTACTTGCCCTTATTCTCAATTGGGAACGAAGGATCCAAGAAGCAAACCCTGTAAAAAATAAATACAAACATTCACTTGGCTTCAGAGGCCCTAGGGTGGTGCCCAGGAACTAAAGGCAGCATGTTACGGAAGATACCAGGTACGGATTTCAACTGTTTTAGAGGGGCAGCAGCAAATATCAGTGTCCAGGGTCTTAGAAGCAGTGACCCAAGGTACCATTTGTACTGCAGTTATACTCATGCAGCCTCCTTATGTGGTTGCCCATTTTCCTGAGTCTGCTCCTTTGTGTTTGGGCAATTTAGTAACCACTCACTCTTTCTTTCAATAAACTTACTTTCAGTGTGAATCAGAGATGATGTCTATATCTTCCCAATTGACACTATAATGGCCAAAAAGGATACAAAGTTCTCAAGTAAACCCCCCAAATATGGAAAGGAAGAGCATAGTTCTACACGTCGAACGCACTTGACTTAAGAACGAATTAAAGAAACAATTATTAGTTGTAAATCCCTAAATATTAAAGTGAGTCTTTGGCATTCATTTTTCTGTCCCAACTTATTCTAATGATTGTTCGACATTTAGATCTGTCACACTGAGAGAACCACAGCTAATACTCAAATCTCCTTGTCAGAGGCTCACAGAGATGTTCAGAGGCTTGCTCTCTTAACCATTTAAAGGAATAGGTAACTGTGCTTCTCTGATGTGAGAAATAGTGCCGTGCCTGCCTAGAAAGATACTTTGTGCAGTTCACACGAGCTTCCTTATTTCTAAAAAAACTTATTTTACAGAAACCACTCAGTAGTGTTATTAAGTCCACCCCAATACCCTGTCTAATTTAATCAACAGAGGCCAAGAAAATCACTCCTATCTAGGACTACGTATCAGGAGGGTTCTTGCTTGTGTGGTTCTTGCTTGCTTTTGCATTTTCTGCTCATTTGTGCACATACAGAAAGCACAAAGATATAGTCATCCTAAGGGACTCTTATTAAAGTTGTGCTCCCCAAGTTCTACCCTCCCTGTGTTCTATTTTACATATTAGAGTACCATCTCCTCCAGTAAGTAACTGTGAGAGAAACGATATAAAAGAGAATAATTTCTGAGCTAGTAGTTCAATTTGGATGTGGTAGGAAGGTGTCCCCTAAAGATTCATGTACTAGAAACCTGGGTCCCAGTGTGTTAGTGTTGGGTGGTGGAATCTCTAAGGGATATCCTGAATCAAAATAGTTATGCAGGGCGGGGAATTTAGCTCAGTGATTTTGGCATCCGGTTCACAAGCTCAAGGATCCGAGTTCGATCCCGGGTACAAAAA
>NW_022900926.1:58956890-58971220 GCF_012274545.1 Fukomys damarensis | reverse complement strand
ATACGGGACAAAAAAAAAAAAAAAAAAAAAAAAGTAGTTATGTCACTAGGAGCATTGCCCTTGGAAGAGATTTGTGTAATTTCCCTGCTTAGTTCTTATGAAATGAGTTATTTTCAGATGAGCCCCAAGGCTTCTGACTCCCTCTGGCTTATTGTGTTTCCATATAATCTCTAATCTCTCCTTCTCACAGACGCTTCCACAATGACACTATCTTCCAGGATGAGATGTAGCCAAAATGCTCTCACCAGAGCTGAGCATACACTGGCATAAGGCTCTTGAATCTCAAAAAACAAAACACAACAACCTGAAAGCTAAAAAAATCTATTTTCTGCATAAAATACCTAAATTCAGGTATACTGATACAGCAATAGTAAATGGACAGATATGCTTATATTTTCACTTTTGATCACTTGATTTTTATGAGTACTTTTTAAAACCAAAATAGTTTTATACATAGTTTCAATGCATAGAAAAGAAGAGATGATAATATATTGATTTCCCAAATACTCTTTACCTAGCTTCAGCATGAAAAAAATTTCCTGCATCATTGCTTTACCTGGTACTCACTCTCCTCCATATTAGCTTTTAAGAGAGAAGGTAGAACTGGGGAATTTTTAAACAATTTCCAAAAATTGTATAATGTCAATTTTATTTCACTGGGTGTTGATGCCAGATAAGATCTGCTTTAAAAAACAAAAAGCCACAACTATGGTAGCATTATACAATGGCATGATGAAATATCTCTTCAATATTATTTAAATTTGGATCATGCTCTGTTTTTTATGTCAATTTCTCTCTCTCTCTTTCTCTCTCTCTCTCTCTCTGTCTCTCTCTCTCTCACTAGTTTACTGATGTGAATAAAATAAAGGCCTATATGTTCTGTATAGTGTATTTCATTAATCTATCTTAAGTTTCTTTTGCTGTTGAACAATTCTGATATTTCAATCCCATTTGCATTAATCTACTAAAGAAATTACTCATGCAGTAAAATTTTGCAGGTTGTATCTTACTAACATTGCCATGTTCTATAGCTCTACTTTTTTCCTGGGTTCTAGAGATGCTTTGAGAAGTTCAAAATATTCTTTATATATTCTCCACCATTTCATTCCAAGGACATTATAAAAGTTTCTCTTTGCTCCTTTAAAAATTACATCTATTGATTTAGGTCTATTCCTATCTATTTTGTTAGACTGTGGATCTTTTCAATTTAGAAAGTAGAGAATTTCTTGAACATTAGTAATTTCTCATCTTTTCTAAGTTCCAATTTTTAAAAATTCCCTTTAGAATATTATAAACTGTATGTTGGGACTTATAGACTTATAATTTCTTAGAAATTCTATTTTATTTTCCTAATCTTTGTCTTTTAATTTTTTTTTTTTTTTTAGAAAGTGGCCTCAATTTTTTCTTTTAACCCTCAGAGCTCCAGATGAACATCTTTCTAATTTCCAGGAATACTATTCTGTTTTTTTTAACAGTACCTTGTTTGCTTCTCATAGATATAATACTTTCTCATCTTTGGAAGAATATTAATGATTTTATTTTCCCTTAAGTCTTTATTTTCTCCAAGTTGCTGTTTGTTCGCTTATTCATCTATTTTAGTAAATCTCTTTTATGCTAAAGAGGCTCTTTTGTTCATGTTTATTTCTGACTTTCTTCTAAAACTCAAAGTGCTCAATGCAACTTTTTATTGCAATAGTCTTCTTACTTTTGGTCTTTACTGCAAGGTGATCTGAGTGGGTCACTTAAGGGTTATATTTTTATCTATCCTCTTAAGTTTTCCAGATGTTCCAGAAAAGGCTTTTCCTGAATATCCTGTAGACAGTCTTAGGAAGAAGGAAATTGCATTAAAATATGTCTGTTTTGTTGTGCAAATTTTTATGTACTTGATTTGAATTTAGCATGCACTGCCTGCTGTCCACTCTCCTTGGTCTTCCCTTCCTAGAGCAGACCCTTTGTTTTATGGAATGGTATGTCACCGTTCTTCTTTGGATGTTGGTAGAGTTGTCCTTGTAGGTCCCAAATGGTCCGAAAGATCCCATTGGACTAAGTCAGTGTGCAGAATTTTTATTAAAGGCATTCTTTTTAATATATGTTAAATATGAAAGGTTGGATTCCGCCTTCCTCTGGCTTTATGTAAAATAAGTAACATTTGCCTTTTTCTCAGATTTTAAAATCTTGCATGTATAATTTTATTACATGTTTGTGACAAGATAAATATCCTTGGCGCGTCCTTTATTTTGAAATTTATTGGCAAAACAATTCTAAAACCATTCATTCGGACCCACAGCATACATTCATTCATGTGACAATTGACTACATGACCTGCACTTTTAATCATTTCTCCCTTGCAGTTGCCATTTCCTTCTTATGTCTCAGTTTTGAAGGAAAAGAATACATACAAAAGAACAAACATTTGGAAAAGGATGGGGATTCATTGCTCAGTTATCATAGAGCTAATTCTGCTGCTGAGTGCTTTGAAAGGGAACATTTATCATTTGTCACAAAATAACAATGTTAGTCTGTCTGAGTAGTCCATGGACCATAGGAATAACCCAGTGAGGTCCTTGGGTTCGCTAGCTCAGGTCAGTCTTGTGAATATACGCAAGCTGTAGAAGTGCCTGTGTGAAAGGAGAATACTGTGGCTGGTACGGGACGCAGCCTCAGTCATTATATTACTAAATACATGGAGTGAATCATACATCACATTGGGTGACTGAAGCTAAAGCTCACATTTTTTTTTCCCTTTCCTGGAAATCTGGTAAATGCTGAACAAGCCCTTTTATTTGATCTTCCTTTAATGCAAGCATCAGCTGTTCAGTATTGAAGGAGTTGACAGAGGGGAAAAAAATCCAACTCCACCCCCCTCTACACTTGTCTCTAAAAGGACCCTTTCTAGTAAATGGGAGTCTACTAAGGTTCTTCCTAGACTTAATCAAAGTGCTGTACAAAAAGATCTGCCCCTGCGTGAACAGCTCTCTATTCTCTCGGTGAGAGCCCAGGTCTCTAATTTTGTAGCTTGCCTAGTCCTGCTAAGCCCGCACTCTGCACGGTGTGTGGCTTCTCACTCCCTGTGGTTCTCAGTGGCAACAGGAAGTTAGGGAGAGTCTGTAGTGCCAGACCAGCAGGCAGGGACTCTGCCAAGATTGCCTTACTCTCTTCTCTGCAAATAAGGGGCTAAATCCAATTGACACATACTGAAGTAAACAGGCAGTGACATATTTGTAGACAAATTGTCATACTGTAGATTATTCACAAAACAAATTGTTTTTGATTTGCACTCATAGATTGGGGGAAAAATTCTGCCAGCACTAACAGCTGCTCCCTTTTGAAGAGAAACAGGCACTTAATGAAAAAGTTAATTTAAAAATAATGTTCTACTGTTGCTAAAATTCCTTAGGGGAAATGTTTAACACTGTTCAAAACTAAAAGAAAAGATATTTGCTTCAAGTCCTTGTAGAAATATACTAGATTCCCTAGGGAATGCAATAGGTCTGTAGTTAAGTTTTTGGAATGATTTTAATGTTTTTAGTGTTGTAAGAATATCTGTAAAAGCAATAACAAGGACAACTACTGTCAAATATGTTTGTTTGTTTGTTTTTTATTTCTCATTCAGTAGTTTCCTTAGAATAAGATCAAGCTTAATTTTCTATTCTGTCTTCACGGGGAGTTCACTTTGTTAATTAATGTATGAACACTAGATCCTTGGTGGATCTCTAAAATCACCTAGAAGACAGCATTGAAATTGCGCATGGGGAAGGCGTATTCGGTTCCCCACCATATTGACACCAGGGCAGATTTCACCAAGACAATGACTCATGAGAGTTGCTGCCTAAGTAACATCATCATTTGTGGCTAATTTGACCAGTCCACATGAGTCTTTTACACATGAATGGGTGAGATCTAATTTGACTTACAAGTAGTATGGTTCCAGACTGATTTCATGCTACAAAATATTTTTCAAAGGAAAAACACATTATGGGGTAGCTGATACGTCAATGCTGTTCTCATCCTACTCTGCAGACTGCCATCTAACCTAACAGAAACCATCACTTTGTAGAACTAATTTTGCCTCAGCAACCTTCTCTCCTTTTTTTGTCTTATTATACTGTTACAAAATATATTTTCAAATGATATTTTTGTCTTATAGGATACACAAAATGTGGTAAATAAAGCTAATATGTGTAAGTTATGTCACATCTTTAAGCATCGCTATTTAAAACTCTTCTCAATTTTTTAATCCCAGTTCCCTCTTTAACGACATGATGACTGAATACTTTAATTTATCTATAATGCTTGCTTTTTATAATTTATAATATGTAGTGCTTGTTGTCTTGAATTATTTAATACTTTAAAACATAAACGATATATATTACATGCAATGTATTCCCCTTAAAGAAGGAACAGATAGATATGCTGCTAAAAAGTATTTCAAACATTAATTTCCTGTTACATTTCTTTTTTATTACATTCAATATTTGATCACAATTTTAGTACTTCATTCTTTCTTCTCTGGGCAAATAGTTAAGAACATAATACTTGTCAAAATATGTTCATAACCTGGGGGAGGCTTGTAAAGATTTTTGAAGTTATTTTCCTATATTGTAGGCAGTAACTATATTATTAGAAAAAAATACAAAAGCAGTCTCACTGCACCTCTGGCCATTCCTACTTACATTCCCATTGTCTTATCTAACAACAGAAATACCCTCCCACCAATTTCAGTGTCTTTAAATCCATTTTATCTTCTCTTCCATTAGAAAATTCTCTAAAGAGCTAACACATTAATTCAATGCATGTGAAATAACTTCTAATGACTTACAGATAAGAAAGAACACAGCAGCCAGAACACCATTGAACTTTATGCAGAGCTCTCTTTCCATCTACCATGCAAGTGCTCTCATCAAGGACTTCACCTCCTCTGCTATTTCTTAACTACAATTTGCTAACCAAATGAAAGGTGGCGAGGTGAAGCAGAATGGAATATCCCCCTTTCAAAACAGTCTTTATATTTAACACTGAAAGTGGAATTAAATGCCAATAAAATGACTGACCTTGTGGTATTGTTTTTAACCAAATGAAAAAAACAAAGATTCTTGAGATTCAGAGTCTAGGAAATAAATCACATATAAAGACACAAACATTAATGAAGTGAAGATGACTATAAGGATTTATAACCAGTACTGTTCCTGCAAAAAATGAAACAATCTCAGTTGAAAGCAATCTTTAGTGGGGAGACGTCACCAAGGAAATGATTTTGAACAATGATGCTTGATGTATTAGACCTGCATGTGTTATCAGTGAAGACACAGACATAAGAAAGAGTACGGTCTGTTGAGGAACAGCCCCAAATTGGAAGAACATTGTTGCATTCTGGTAATGAGTAGAAATAATCTTCACTTAGGCTTAGGAGCATTAGGAAGAGTATTGATATATCTCAGAGAAAGAGTGGAAAGGAAGTTAAGTTAAATTTCTTTCACAGAACACACACAGAAGCTCTAGAATTACATTCTGCAAGTTATTATGCTACTTTTATCATAATGAGTTGTATTGTAACGTAAGTGACTAAGATGTGATCTAGAATTCTTTAATTGTGAATCAGGAAGGATTTGGATAGGCAATATAGAAGAAAACATGTGGGTTTTGAAAGCACAGTTGCATTTAAGGCCTGACTTTCACTTATTAGGTGTTTAAGGTGATTAAGTTCTTCAAACCTCAATTTTTTTCTACCTGCAAAATAATATTAATATACCCAGGAGACTTGTGAGGGGTCAATGAGGTATTATGTTAGAATGTCAAAAAATATTAGAACATGGTAAGTGCTCAAAAAATAATAACATTAATTCTTTATTTCTTCAGGGGAAAATGGAGAGCAAAGTCATTGCATGGTATAGCTCTACGTGTTTTGTATCTCAGCAAATTTTTCATTTATGTTTTGTCTGCTGCTATCAGAGAAGCAGTGTGTTACCCAGGACTGAAGATCAACATAGAAGAGGCATATATTTTCCTTACTACTCATGAATCAGTCACAGTAGGACGAAGTGTTGGCAAGCATCATTGGTAGCAAAAAGTTAAAGTCTCAGAAGGCTGAGTCAGGAGGATTACAAATTCCAAGAATTCCTCACAGATAATTCAAAATACAAATGTGCTGGGAATATGGCTTTAGTGGTAGAGCATTTGCGTAGCAAGTACAAGGCCCTGGGTATCACAAAAAATATTAAAAAGTAAGATGAAATCCCAGCTCAACCTTCCCTTCCTGCTCATGTTCGTTCTGTCTTCTCTCTTCTTTCTCCCTTAGCTATAGCCCTTACTTCAAATGTGTCTCCTCTACTGAATAGGTATTAAACTGATCTCATTATGTAACCACTGGATCTAATTGCCACCATACCACCACCCCAACATTCAAACTTGCTCAAATTAAGGTAATAAAATCGGGAAGATATTCATCATTAAATCCCATGGATTTTATATACAAACCCATATTCCCCTTCTTTGACTTTCACTCCGGTTGCTGAGGCACCATAGATTTTTTTAGGTTATTTCAGGCTAATATGGTCTTCTCTTCCACTCTATCTTGATCCAACTGGTAGAGTTCATTTACATACTAATTCATAAGTGTGGAATTTAAATCAACCATCACTAATTGAATCACTGCTAAAAATCAACTATCACTGAATATCAGTTGTATTATATATTAAAAGGATAATGAGAGAAAAGGACCTCCTATCTTCCAGAATCTTAAAATTTTTGCAGCAATAATGAATAAATGAAATATGTAATGATTCATTCTCCTGAGCAGAAACTTTGCATCTGTTTCTATCAGGGATGGTGCCTACCAGGTAAAGTTGGTGCAATCATTTTCATCTTTTCACCTGATTCTCAAACATTTCTTTATTTCACAAAGTAGAATGAACACCATACTATCCTATGTTTTAACCTGCTATATGGAGCTATTTCAAGATGATTGAGGAGCTCTAGAAGCGAGTGCTAGATTTCCTTAATGATACTATTTTTTTTTTATAACACTATATACTATATGTATACATACATATAAAACTACCATCTTTCCTTGGAATCTGAGGATATTTTTCAAATCACAAAATTTGAAAGTTAATTTTGGTGCAATTTAAAAAATAGAAATAAATTGTGTTCCTGCTCTCTTATACCCAAGCAGGGGGCTCAGCTGCTATGCTCAATAAAAAAGCATAGATTTTGTCCTTTAATCTCAATCTTATCACATTCTGCCATTTCTGTTTCTCCATCGGTTTCTAACATTAGTAAGTTTATGGTGGACAGAGTATTTATTCCTGGCTTCCTAGGTTGATATTTCTGCTCTTCTTAGTGTGCAGTTCTGTGATGTTGGAAAAACTAGTTTACTCCACTGTGTTTAAGTTTCTGAAAATGCCCATACCATAAAGGGTGGTGGCAATACTATATTAGATGATGTGAATAAGTAACAGAACAATATTTTATATAAATGTTACTCATTGTCAGTATCATGGCATATCTAGTATTAGCATTCTTAAAAGAACTAAGCTTCCATGATTGGAGTTTTGGATCAACAAGAGAGAAAGCCCAAATACTTTAGTTGGACATAAGCTGAGGCAATATCATGACATGGGGGGAGAATAGCTAAGTGACCATTGTCAAATAGTACTTGGAATGAGGAGCAGAGAGATGAAATCTCAGGGTCCTGGAACATTCCTCAGAGATGACATGAAATATAGTCAGATGTTACACACTTATTCATGTAGGAAGAACGACATTATGAGTCATAAGCAAACAATTTCTAAATGACTGTTAAAAAGGAAAATCTATCTTAAAAATGCCTATTCTCTTCTCGTTTAACATAATAAAATTATCTCCTTTATGTCTTTATCTTTTAGAAAAAAATTAGTTTCGGCAGACTTGAAATATTCAAATGATAATTTAAATTGGTAAAGAGCCTTGAAAAGTTAAATTATTTATTACTGATAGTCAGAGTTTCATACCACTCAGAGTATCTACATGAGGTCAAGCTGGCCATGGAAGCCTTCTGCTTTCTCTTCCTTTATGTCACCTTTGTGATCAACTTTTGCCCTCTTGCCTTCCCTCTCAGTTAGAGGCTATCACAGCATAGCAGAGCATTTCCTACTTTTTTTCTAATTATGACCGTCAAAATAAAATATTAAAATAAAAAGTTACGTGCAAGGAGCCAGCTGAGTGTAAAACCTATGCATGTTTGCCTGCAACCCTGTCAGAGAGCTCTCCAAGGTACAATGACTTTCCTGTGAAGGGCAGGAAAGATGAAGGGAGCACCACTTTATGTTTGGTTGCCGCCATGCAATTTTACATTAGCTTGAAAGAGCAAAGAAGAGAGAGAAAATGAGAGTAGATTGACATAGTTCCAGTGACTATTCCATTTTTCTTACTGCTTAGAGCAGCAGAAAGGTCTTAGGAATCCAAACGAGAGAGTCTGGGAATGGGTCACTGCCCTAAGTCAGAGCTAAGAGCACAGATCCGGTTTAATGGAGGGGGGAAAAGTAGGAAGATGAAAAGGTAAGAAGGTTAACCTCTATTTTATTAGCCCTTCACACTTGTCTCAAACCTTACCACATTTAACTTTCCCAGTAAAGTGGAGACTATAATTTCTCTGTAACACAAAATAGCTAACTTCTGGTTCAACAAAATAAATTAAACCATGTAAAAATTCTGTTTTTATTATTCTCCAAAATTAAACCTTACTTAGATGTATTTCATTGCCTTTTTGTTTTACACTATAGGTATTTTTATAATTCTATATGTGAAGTATAATAAAGTGTCAAATCTAAAATTAACCAAAGTTTACACTTAGTACCAGAAGGGAAGAAGCAAGTAAATGAAGTAGTTTATGAATTAGTAATAGAGCCCACATTTGATAGTTAATGAAAGAAAATAAAATACTCACTGGTCCATATAAAGCATAATTGTCCTCAGTTAAGCAATAAAGCAGTGATATATATAAAACTGCACTCTCTCTCCATTGCATAATTTTTCACTGCCCCCTATATCTTTATTGCTAGACTAATCCTTTTCTGTGTTAAAAAGCAATAATTGCATTTAAATTTTAAGTGTGGCATCTTGGCATTTCAGGGGACACTTACAATGCAAGTCACATAAGTTAGCTAAACTAATACACATATATCAATTTTTCCTGATATCCTTCATTTCCCACCCCATTTACTTGACGGTAGGTAATAGCATTAAAATGTTGATGTTTCTCCATGGTTCAAATGCAAAGGCAATGATGAACTTAATTTGCCTCTTTCTTTCTCATTTTTAAGGATTTATGATAGGATGAAGTGGCAACACATGGTGACTTCCACCAGCCTGAAGTACCAGCTGGTGGTGCTTGGTTGCTAAATAGTCACCCAGATTTTCTTTTGTCATCTGGTGAAAAAGATTAATAATACATTTAAAATTAGATTTTATAAGCAATGACGATGAGCACAATGCCCTTGATAATAGCTACAGAGGAATGAGGTTAATCATCACTGAAAATTTCTCATCTTCTATACAGATTGGTTAAACTGATTAACAACCACGAGCAATGATTACTCAACAGTTTACCATGTTGACTAAAAAAATACGCAAGTGGGAGGAGATGAGGTCATTAGAATGAAAGTCGAGTGGCTCCGGGCAGTGTACTAGAACACCTACTGCAATTCTGTGCCATGGTTATTTGTATAAACCTTGTATCAATAACAAAAAGATTGTTACCTTAGTTTCTTTTAATATTGAATATTATTATTCTTTTTGCCAGTATTTTTTTTAAAGTGCAATTAAAAAAAAAACACATATTTTTAAAGAAAACTTGCTAAGCCCTCCCAAATTCCCCACAGAACCTTAATGTTGTCATTAATATTCAATTTTACAGAAAAAAGCAGCCAAAGCATTGAGAAATAATTTAGTTACAATTGTAAAGTTTAAAAAAAAACAGAATTTGTTCTAATTTTTTTTCTTCTCAAAAATCTCTTTATACTGATGACACTGGCCTACAGGTTAGGGAATATGGGGCCCAGATCATTCACTATAATTACATACCACTAGAGATTTTTGTCAGTTCTTTTAAATCCAGAAACCCTATTTATGCTTCTTATAAACTTATTCTATAAATTTTAAGTAGCAACTGTGTTTTTCAATTCACAATTAAAAGATAATTCCTGTTGTTTTTTATTAGTCATGACAGGGGCCATTCGTATGGTCACTTCCCAGGGAGAGCATTGTACATTCACCGTGGTTCATCTTAAACCAAACTAACAATCTCAGTACAAATCTTTATTAAAATGACAATGTACCTTCTATTGAAATACACTTCTTAAAATGTATATCTATCTATTCCAATTCTTAGACGAGGTCCAATACAAAATTAATGAAGCACTACCAAAAAATCTATGCTAATAAAATAATCATCTTCCATAAAGCAAAGGAATCACAAGTTCAAATATAAAGCATGATTGTAAAATGTAACAATGTTAATTAAAAGAAAATAGACACGTGTCATAGTAAGATAAAGACTCGTAAACTACTGATAAAATAGCTTAAAACAAAGAAAGCAGCAACATTAGAAACATCCATAAGATTGACGAAAAATTGACACAAGTATTTGTAAATGGGATTTGATGTTTTCTAAATTAAAATTTAAATATCTCGGCTGGGAATTTAGCTCAGTGGTGCCACCGCCTGCCTTGCAAGCACAAGGACCTGAGTTTGATCCCTGGTACAAAAACAACAACAACAACAACAAAAAACTTTAAATATCTGAAGAAAAATGTTGTATAACATGTGTGTTTGTATGTATCTATACAATTGGTTGAAATTTAAAGGGGAAACAATTAACTGCTTCAGAAAAACAAATAAAAATAAATCAATGATATTATTATTAAGTTTTAAGAGTATAAAATAAAGCAAAGCCAAACTTACAGTGGTAAACAGTGAAACATAATTTAAACATCCAACCAAAATGATAAAAATTTAGAAATATACAATATAATGTGAGGAAAGATGGAAAAACTAATGAAATAAAACAACCATAATTGAATAACAATCAAGTATTTAATAAATAAAATATAATAAAATATTACATTCCCCAAGAATTTAAAGAAGAAAAAACAAATAAATACAAAACATATAAATAAAAATGAGGTTATTAGAATAAAAAGATATTAAAAATTTTTGCACATTATGTTCAAATAAGCTTGAATATCATGGATGTTCAGACAATCATATATGCTCCAAACCTGCTATAGAAGAGAGAGAACTCAAATTCTCAGCTGTGGATAAAAAATAGAATCTTCAAGAAAGTTCTCCACTGTAGGAACACCAGTGTCAAGTAATTTGACTGGAGGAGTCTACTAAAATGTCTAAGTTGCACATTTATTTAAAAATTCTAAAGCATACAAGAGGAAGAAAAATTCCATGTCCATTATAAAGTCCCTAAAATTTAAGGTAAAAATATTTTAAGAATGGAAATAAAATGATCGAATGGCTAATCTTGTTTTTGAATGACAACATAAAGTGCTAAATATAAGATCAAACATAATGTATGCATATGTACATAATTGATTCATGTAAACCAAGTAAGGATCACTCCAAAATAAAAGAGCACTACAAACTAGAAAATATATTTGTTATATTATGGTTTATTATTTAAGTCTAAATATTGTGGCAATATTTCCATAGATATAAAGCTTGTGATACTTGAAAAAGACTGTATTACAATTAATACATGATTTTCATACATACCAGGTCTACACCAGAAAATTCTTATTGAAGTTAATAACATTAAATATTAATACTCAAAGCAACTATATAAGAGAAAAAATGTAAAACTATGGAAGGATAATGTGAAGATTACTAACTTTTGTAAAAGGTAATAAATTTGAAAACTCCAATATTATAATGAAAATTGTAAAGCCTTGAAATACTATAAAATGAGCCTTATGTTACTGCACAAACCTGTCATCCCAGCACTCTGGGATGCTGAGATAGAAGGATTAGAAAGTTGAGCCCAGCCTGGGCAATTTAGTGATTTATCAAGATCATGTTTCAAAGAGCTGGAGGTGTGGCTTAGTGTGGAAGAAATAAAGGTACATATCTTATCTTTAAAATGGAATTAATGGGAAGTTATATTTTGTAAAGGAAGGAAGGGACAAGAAGAAGGGAAAATGGAAACAAAACTTTTGCATACGGGGAGGGGATAGGTTTAAGGGGGGAATGGGATAAAATAAAATCAAATTTATTTATAAAAGGAGGATTAAGTGTTTCAAATGTTTAAACCTCTTGGTATTCTACCATATATTCCTATTAGTTTATGTGCTTGACTGGAGAGTGCACAGGCTTGTAATTTGGCCAATTCAGTCTTAAAATTAAATGGGAAAAATGAACTTGGAAAACTAATAAGGGATAATCTAGCTATATGCTATTGTATATTAATAGATATAGAAGAGTCGATTATTTAATTGGCAATGTTAATACTACATTTAGCTCAGTGGCGCCATGCCTGCCTCAAATGTGCAAGGTCCTTACTTTGATCTCAGGTACAGGAAAAGAGACAGGGAGAGGGAGAGGAAGAGGGGGAAGAAGGCGGGGGGAGAATCCGTAAGATGGGAAGCTTTCAAAATGGTAGGTGACATGGAGAAAACAACACGTTAAGACATAGGTAAAGGCAATGGGATTCCCAACCCTTTAAAGAACATCTCTTTCTTCTTTTGTATTACTTTCATTAGTCTCAATTTCACTAATTTCCTCTTTGATTTTATACTCTTTATTTCATTAACATCAAATTTGGATTGTTCCTGTCTAGCAAATGAAGATGCATCCCGAGTTATTTGGAATTCCTTTACTTTTGGCATGCTTGCATTCACAGCTAAAACCATCCCTCTTAGAACTATTTTCTTTGTGTCCCATAGGTTTCACTATCTTGTATTTCCATTGTCACTTGATTCTAGAAGCATTTTTATTTCTTCCCTGATATTTCTATAATTCATTGATTATTGCATAGCACACTATTGAATCTCACGTGTTTGTGCAGTTTCAGTATGGTTTTTTTCTATTGATTTTTGGCTTCATTCTGTTAATGGTCTGAAAGTATGCAGGGATTATTTAAATTCTTTTGTATCTGTATAAGCATGCCTTATGGTATAGTTTATTTTGGAAAAAGTTCTATGTGCTCTCATAAAAAAAAATGTATTATTTGGTCATTTGATGAAATACTCAGTAGATACCTGTTAATTTCATTTGCACAAAGATGTGGTTTAACTCTGATGTGTCTTTGCTGATATGTGTTGGTCTGGTTGACTTGTCTACAAAAAACTTAACATCAAAAAAAACAAAACAAACAATATAATCAATAAATGGGCAAATGAACTGAACAGACACCTCTCAAAAATAAAAAAGTACAAGGGCCGGGGATTTAGCTCAGAGGTTCCGTGGCTCTGCCTTGGAAGAGCAAGGACCCAAGTTCAATTTCCAGTACCAAAAAAATAAATAAATAAATAAAATAAAAGTACAATTGGTATATCAGAATATGAAAAGATGGCAAATCTCTTTAGCCATTAGGAAAATGCAAAGCAGAACTCAAAGTTCCATCTCAAGCCAGTCAAAGCAGCAATCATTAAGGATAAAACAGTACAGAGTCAGCCTGGGTTGCCCATGCCTGTGAGCCCAGCATTCTGCAGTCTCAGCCTGAAGGACCTCCAGAAGTTGAAAACCAGCCTGGGCTACATAATGAGTTCAAGACCAGCCTAAATTATATAGAAAAACTGGGCTAGGTTTTAGACCTCAGTCACTCCATACTCTGAGAATTCTGCAAGGATGTCTTCAGTAGCCTATTTCTGTATGCTTATGAGGTCTGCTATATAATTTTTGTTTCCACTTTAATTTTTTGAGAGGTCATAATTGCCACTAATCCAGAAATGCTATCAGTCATAATTTATTATAATCTTGCACTTCCAAATATAGATTACATATTTTTGATTTTCTGTGAATCATATCTCAGAGTAAAATCTCTGAGGCAAACATGGGTACATTTCTTCAGTTGATGACAGGTTTTTTTACTCCCAATAAAATTAAAATTCTTTAGGAAGTCAACTCTTTTTAATGGATGACATGTATTTATCATTTACTTCATCAAATCACATACGAAGACTATGCTGCACACTTTAAATTATGTATATTTTCCTTGTCATATTAAGAATATAGAAAATAGAAACTAGCTTTTATTAATCACTAAGTTTCTCACATGTATAATGCTGGATTTTTTTTTTTTTTTTTTTTTTTTTTTTTTATCGGAGAGCTAGCACCTGCTCGGGGTC
>NW_022900926.1:58898815-58956793 GCF_012274545.1 Fukomys damarensis | reverse complement strand
TGTTTTTTTTTTTTTTTTTTTTTTTTTTTGTACCGGAGATCGAGCACTCGAGCTCGGGATCTTGCGCTTGAGAGGCAGGAGGCGGCACCATGAGCTAAATTCCCCTTACCTGTTGGACATTTTTAATCATGTAAAAACATTTAAATCTCATAATGACTCTTGAGAGGTGGGAAAGTTCATGCTTTACAGAAGATGGAAAAATTGAGTTCAGAAATTAAAGAACTTCAAAGTGAGGAAAATATAAAATGGGTGAGCTGCTATTTGAATTTTAGTGCATAACCACATGGTATTGTAATATGCCATACTGAATAAATTGTACATGCTAAGAACCCAAATCTACCATTGGGCAGCAGTATAGCATAATAAGCAGGACTTTGTATTCAGGTGTCAAACGCTTGCCTTGGTCTGAATGCTAATTTCAACATTTTCTGATTATACGTCTAGGTAAGAAAAATAGCTTAACATTTCCTAGCACTACTATCTGGGTATAAAAGTAGGTTATGTTTTATTAAGTTATTATGAAGAATTACTAAAATATTTAATTACTGAAAGTAGTAATACAAAATTAGTTTTGTATAGCAAATATTTATTATTAATTATAATTGATTTTGATTTTCTCCTATTATTCTTCTCTTATTAACTATTTCAATATGTGCAATATCCTTTTTTGTTTTTTAAAAAGAGACTATCTTGTGGCTTCTTTTAAAGGTAGGAGATTCAACAGACATTCACTGAGATAATTTTCTATTAATAATAGAAAATAGAAAATAGACTGTTACAAATAAATGCTGAAATGGTTCTGCAAAAGAGTTGTCTGGCTCTTTCTAACAATTATTTCTACTTTTGGGCATGTGTAGAGGTTTATTTAACCATTATGAATTTGGCCATTGTTTACTTTACTATTATAATTTAAAGGATGTCAGATGACAGTACCAGTTTAACAAATTATCTACATGAAGTGCTACATATAAAACATGTAATTATTGTTATTAAAAGACATTATTTCTGATCAGAAGAGTAGAAAAAAAGTTTGAAGACAAAGATATGAGATAAAGACATTCCAAAGAATATTGAAAATAGAAAAAAAACTAATTAGAGTTGCACATTAATAAAAAACTTGGAGAGGAATTTAGTAAGGATTTGTAATATTCTCTGGCAATGAAACACTGCCATAGATCTTGAAGAGTATAATTTTTTAAAAGGATTCAAACTTGTTTTTAAACATAAGAAAATTGAGTTCTAAAATTCTTTACCTCTTACTAAGAAAATTTGATGCACATTTTAGGTCACTTTGTGGCACAGATATTTAAAATTTCTTAATCATCTCAAAATTATTTCATTTCTTTTATAGCAATAAAATTCATATAGTTGTCATAAATAAGAATCCCATCTATAGGATTTATTTTTCAATTATTCGTGATTATAGTGTTTATCCATGTTTTCTTTTATTGTCAAAATTTTTAAAGACCTGTTGAGAATCTTTTCTATTTTATTGAATTCAATTGAGTGGAAAAGCAACACTATTAACAGAAAATTATAGTGAATGTAAATTCTTACAAGATTTTCAAATTAGAATAGTATAGAGACTTTTTATGCCCATCATTTTGATTTATGACAAACTTACTAATAAATATTTATTTACAACCTACTGTTTTCTGCCTTTCTGTACTGGGAAAGTTAGGGAGACATTCAAAGAATAAGCACAAAATATATCAATTTCAGATTGTGGTTAAATTTATGAAGAAATTAACAGTGAACTCCTGATTCAAGGAGGGAAATGCTTAGAGTCCTGAGGTCTGTGAAGTAAGAAGAATCTGGTGCTTATGTGGTCAGGTGAAGCTATGCAAGACATTAAGAAGAACCTCTGCAGTGAAAAAGGACAGGAAGTTATTTGTGGTATCAGAGATGCAAAAGGAGGTTGCAGTGGTCAAAACAGAATACTCAGACAAACTGTAATTAGTTCTCACACAAGCCTAGAAGAATTTCACTGCAGAATCTCAGCAGTATGTATTAAGTATGGTTTTCCATTTGGGAAAATTATTCTAGACCATTTGATAATAAATATAGGGAAGAAAAAGGTAATTCTTTTCTTGTGGCCCTAGATGTCATAAAGGTTGGTGACGAAAATGGAATTTGGATTTGAGATGAAAATAAGACAGATGTGACACATTTTTGCACATTACTCATGCTGAACTGAGTGTCACATATGAGAGACACAGGACAACAAATATAACTAGTAGCTTCAGGTTCCAGAACAACTGAGAGATAAAGCTATCAGCTATTAAAGTTAGGAGGAACAGTTCAAGGGAATTGTGTTCTGGCACTGTATCAACAATATTCTTATCCTCATATACTTCATTATACACTTAGTTTGCAGGCTTGTAGAATGATGTTGTTTTGATCAAAAGAACACATGTTCTTAGATATCAGATACTGTTAAATATCTACATACATGATAATACATGTAAAAAATTAAATACACTTCTGATAAGAAACTACAAAACTATCTCCGAGTATTCCCTCAAAGCCAAAACAGTGCAATCCAACTTAGAGAAATTCAAGTATTATAGACATCCATGAACAAAAATTCATAGGCAACAAAAATTTGCAGCAACAAATATTTGCATTAACAAAAATCTAAAGAGAACTGAAAAAGATTATGTCGATTTATTTAAACAAGTAAAAGAAAATTAAAATCTCTTTCAGACATTTTAATCGGTTATGGAACCATTTTTGGTCATCTATGTTGTACTACTTATTAACTCAAAATTTAGCAGCATAAATGACAACAATCACTAATTTTGCAAACAAATCTTATATTTGTACAGGTACTGACAGGAATGGCTTTTCTCAGCTTCAAATAGCGTCAGCTGATGAACTGAGTAAGAGCAGAAGATTCACGTCCAGGGTGGCTTACTCACATATGCAAGGTGGTTGTCCATAGGAAGTAGCTGTCAGCTGGGAGCACAGTAGTGATGTCAGGAAGGGGCCTAGATTCTTCTCCACACATGACTCTTCATGGGCTACATGTTTGTTTGTTTGTTTGTTTTTCACAAATTGCTTTCTTATTTCAGTCATTAAATGTTCCAAGAGACCTGAATAAAATTAGCAAGACTGTAATTTAGCCTTAGAAATCCAAAAGCATTGCTGTAATATTCTATTGATCTAACAAGTTACTGAGTCTAGCCCAAAGGCAAGAGGAAACGAATTAGTTTCTAACAATTGGAAAAAATAGCAAAGACTCCATCGTGATCTTTAATCTAAACATAGTATTTCAGTAAGTCAACAGTGCTACCAGCAAATAAGTAAACAAGTATATCAAAAATATAGGTTGCTGTTCTACCTCCTTGTATATTTTCTCTTAAAGCATAACCAGTGAACTTTGGCATGAGTATCGTTAAGGAAGGAATTGGTACGTGACACACACAGAGAGACACAGAATGGAAGTACAATAAGAAAAGGTTTATTTTGTTGAACAAAAGGTTGATGGCACTCAAAAGGGCAGTGCCAGAGATCTATGACCCACTGGGTTACAAATCTTTATACGGTTTTACATCCACGATCTCATTCAGGTGGTTGCATTTCATTCTCTCAGTTCACGTTACCAATATACAAATCACTGTCACAAGACAGTGAACTGTAACCCAGATGTAGCAAGTCTTGGTTGTTAAAGGAGTTTACCTTAAAGATTAGTCTGGTTATCTATTTTAGCCCAGGGGAAGAGGATATTCAATGTCAGAAAAGCAAAGTTAAACAATTGTTCTTTTCATCTTGACACTTTTTTTTTTCTCATGGAGTTTATTGGTACATTTAGGTATACAGTACAGTTACACTCATCATTGGATCTTGTACCTTTACATGACAGGTCTTGGTTCACATTTTTCCCCTTATCCCTGCTCTCCCTTCACCCTTCAACCCCTCCTTCTCTCCCTATTTACAAAATTTTATTTCCATTTTTTTCATTTTCTCATATTTTTCTTTTCCTTATTTCCTTTCCCCTACCCTTCCCACTTCCCCTACTCATTGTCACTTTTACAATCATGTGGCTCACAGAAATTTCGAGCTTGGGGATCTCGATGTGCCCTGTTATCTCAGGATGAGGCCACATGTCCCACTCTCTGGGTAATGCTTAAAGCAGATTTTAGTTTCAAGAGCAGAAGTCATCCTACATTTTCCTAACATTTTGTAGATCTTTGGTTATTTACAAAAGTTTTCTCTAACAGTGTGACTATCATTAAATTAAGAAAGAAAAATGAATTCATAAGCATTGATAAACCATAAACTCAATTTCAAGTTATTATGACAAAGTAAAATTCAAAGTCAAATTTCCATCTCAGTGATTCAATGCTAGAAAACAAATCAAAATGCCAAATACTGTTCAGTAGAATTCTGTCCTCATATAACATTTTTCTAATTGCAGTTCTTGCTTTAGAGAACAGCAATTAGAAAATTACATATGCTGAGAAAGAGGCCGAGAAAAGGCCTCTAAATTCTGGCTCGCCATTGTTAATGAAGTCATACAATCTGTCTTTACTTATTAGGGTTTTTAAGCTGAGAACAGCTGAAAAGTAAGGCCCATTTAAAATGAAATTACAGAAAGGCAGAAAAGACTTTGATAAATACATTTGAAAGAGCACTATTTTTCACCTGTTCATGGGGTGAACATCTGTGGATTTTGGCAATTCCTATCTCTATTCTAAAGGAACCTCCTAGTTCAAAGATTCATTCTCTCTTGCATCTATTTCTTAGAAGTCTTTCCTTGGATCTCTTAAACTATAGGTATCCAAATGATTTTGGCATGTGAGATACAGATTTATTACACGTTGAGTTAGTGTTCAACATTTTATCTTCTAGTCTATTACTACCTGCTGCACTTTAACCAAGTTGTTTGGCCACTTAACCTTGCAATTAAGCAGAAATGCCAAGTGCACAGACAATACAAGTGTGAAATAAGAGCTTTTATTCGCCGATTTTCTCATAAAAAGAAATGAATGAAGATGAAGATTAACTGATGACAATAATAGATAATAGAGAAAGCATGCATGCTAGGAGAGAAAGAATTTCAAATATGTGTCATGAAAGTTATTATAGCACCTAATTATGGAAATTGCCAATAATAAAATGCAAGTTGCTATTTAAAATTTAACTGTAGACATTTAATCTGTTTTAGTTCAATTTTGGACTTCAATATTCTAATGTGCACTATTAGGACACACAAAGCATCTTCCTTATAAGGGCTAGTGAGAAGAATCATTACAAATACTGTCAATCATAGTATTAGGTTAGTAAAACTTAGCCATTTATCACTTAGAGAAGCATTTAACACTCAGGTTTACTAGGTTTTACAACACCTTATGGTTATTTCTGCTTTCTAGGGATCTGCTAATGAGCACTTACAAACAATCTCAGACTTCATGATAACTGGTCTAATTTTAAGATACTGAGGCCACCCTGATTTTTTGTATTTGTGCAATTGTAAGAAACCTCAACTATTTCTATTATTGTAATATGGGTTTCTATTGCTTTGTACTTTTACAAAAATTAATAAGATTATTCCACAGAAAATTTTCTATTTTAATTTTCCATTTTCATGAAAAAGTCACAAAGCACTGAAATACATAGAACTATGAAATTAGATAAGGATAATCTAATCTCAGGCAATGGAGTTATCCTAGATATACTGACAAATATTCAATTGATCTGGCTCTTATTAATAAAAGGAGTAATATTGCAAATATTACCAGAGAAAGAGTTGAGAATAGTCTGGGCCCCATGACCAGTCATGCTTTTCTCTTACGTGTATTTTCACTCCTAAGTCCTTTATTTCATTCAGTCCTTGGACATAAATTTTCTCCAGTGCACCTACAGTGTAGACAGGGTCACACTTTTCTTCACTCTGGCTTAGTGCTTAGTACTTTTCCACACCCAACTCTTCCTCCTGGCTTCCACCTGCTCTTCATACCTTTTTGTTGGTATTGTTAGCAAACTAAAACAAAGTGATTTTGCATCTTTAAAAGTATGTTTCTGCTGGGGATGTAGCTCAGTGGCGGCATGCCTACCTGGCAAACATAAGGTCCTAAATTCTTGAATTCAATCCCTGGTATTAAAAAAAAAAGTTCCTATACTCTTAACTTAATTCAAGAGTTTGTGAACATTTGAATTCCCATTTCTCAATGTAGTGATAGAGAATTTTGAGGTGCAGATATGCTTTTCAGTTGATCTAATTAAAAGCTTTAACTTCAAGAATCAGAACCAAAAAGTTGTCAAGCTTTTACTGTTATTTCCTGAAATCTGTGAAAAACATCGTGCATTTTTGTTTACTTTTTTCAACATATAAAATAGACTATTTTAAACCGTAATATGGAAAAACATACTCAGCAATGGTAAAACCTTTTCAAAATTAGCTTCTCCAAAATTCGACAACTTTTCAAGTTGTTGGAGTGGTACTTAAAAATATCAAACTGCAAAGATGCACTTCTAGAAATTATAAGTAATTTGTGCATCAAACAATATGTACAATAGTACTATACAGTAAATTGGACCAGCTGCCTATGCCTACCATTACAGCTGGTTGCAAAGTATATAATTTATGTTTTCTGCAGTTGAAAGTGGGAAGGTTTTTATTCTTTTTTTTGAAACTGTGTTCAGGCTTTTATAAAGGGCTTTTTCCTGTTTTATTTTTTTTTAACAATTGCAAACTCAGAAGAGTTTGGTACTTGGTCATTATGTTTAATTTTAATCCGTTTCTCTTGTAGTGAAGGGTCTATCAAAATACTTTGCCTATTAAATGCACAGAAGTAGATGAGTCAGACATATATTTACCTTCATATTTTTCTTAAAATATGAGTATTTTATGTCAGAGAAGGCACAGATAATAACTGATGAAGGGATACTTGATAACAAATAACTGGTTCTTAAAATTCAGCAAATTGCATGTTTACTCTCAAAAGTTAAGGAAACAATATTTTCTTTTTGTTGAGTTTATTGGTACATTTTAGGTATACAGTACAGTTACATTCATTATTGGGATCTTGTATCTTTACATGACAGGACTTGGTTCTCATTTTTCCCCCTTGTACCTGCCCTCCCTTCACCTCCTCCTCCCCTCCCCATTTATAAACACTTTAATTCCATTTTTTCATTTTCTCCTATTTTTTTCTTTTCCCTTATACCCTTTCCCCGAACCTTCCCCCTTTCTCTACACCTTTAGCCCCTTTCTTCCTATTTCACATTGTCTATTATATCATTAGGATCTTGTGTACTATTATAGTTTTTCACACCAGAGAATCTATTCGGGATTTACACATTGTGATTTATTTATTTCACTTAGGAGTATATCCTCAATATGTGTCCATTTTCCTATGAATGAATCTAATTTTTCCTTCTTTATGGCTGAGTAGTATTCCGTTGTATAGAAAAAACACATTTTCTTTATCCAGTTTCCAACTGATGAGCAAATGGGCTGGGAAACATTATTTTCTGCTGATGAATTCTGAACAAATGTCAGATAGGAACTGTTGCCATTTTCTTGCTATTTCTTAGGTTTGTACATTTTAGATATGATAACAAATAAATAACATGAACTATATTTATGGCTTCTAGGGGGTCTAATGAAATGACTCAAAAGAACTGATGTAGGAAATCCATCTAAAAATAATTTCTGACAAACTTGTACTGAGGTAATATGAGTTTTATATCACTCTCACATACTGTAAGCATGCTTTGAAAACAAAAGAACTATGTTGTATCTGAATATTTTAGTTCCTCTTAAATTTATAAAAGGACATGTGCTAGGATCCAAGTGTCCTTATCAAATTAAGATGCTGAGTCTTAGTAGACAATGTGATGGTATTGAGAGTAGATTGCTCAAGATATGACTCAGCCATTTGTACCCCTCCCTTGTGAGTGAAGCTAAAGCATTCCTAAAAGAGGCCTTCCACAGTGTTCTACTTTCCTGCATTTCAGTTTTCCATCACTAAGGACACAGTATGCCCTCCAGAAGATTATAGCACCAAAGTGTAATCTTAAAGCCAGACAGCAGGCCTCCCTAGAAAACTGAAACTTCTGATACTAGCTCAGTCTTCAGAATAGTGAAAACTACATTTTTATTGTACATGTCACCACATACATGTTATTTTACTTTAGCACCCATAACAAACTAAGGCAAACACTGCAGAACTGTTAAAATGGTTGCTACTTGGATTACTGCCTATGTGAAATTCCCACCCACACATTGGGAGTGAGCAGGCAGAGGGCACAGCCAGTGTAGAAAATGTCTTGGTCATTTCTTACAAAACTAAACATACTCCTATACACATGAATTTATCTTCTTGGTATATACCCAAAGAATTGAAAAATGGTATCTTTTAAAAATTATGCATATGGGTGTTTACAGACTTTTTCTTCGTACCTGCCAAAATTTGGAAGCAACTGAATTATTCCTTCAGTGGGTAAATGGAATAACGGCTGTACAACCAGGCGATGTAATATCACTTAGAGATAAGAAGAAATGAGCTATCAAGCCATGAAAAGACATAGATAAACTTTATATATGTATTACCAAGTAAAATACGCTAGTCTGAAAAGGTACATATTGAATTTCCCTGTATGACATTCTAGAAAAGCTAAAACCATGGAGACACTAGAAAGAAAAGTAAGCAGTTGCTAGTTGTTATCATTGCGAAAGGAATAAACAGACCACAGGACTTTTCTGGGTGAAATTTTCTGCATGGTCCTATAGTGGTGGATATATATCTTTATAAATTTGTACAAACCAGGAACTATGTGACTCTATAGACCTTAAGGGGTTGTCACGTGTCGATGTATAGTCGTTCAGTTGTAGAAAGTGTATCACTATGATATGGGTGTATGCACAACAGGAGAGACTACATACGAGAGGAGAAGGTATATTAGAAATCTATGTATCTTCCTGTTTTGTTGTAAGCTTATAATTGCCCTCAAAAGAAAAGGTCTTTAAAAATGTGCGGTAATTCCTATAAGTTGTAGTTAGTAAAAGAAATGTGCTGAAGTTCAATCTTACCCATACAGTTTTTAACTGTTAAGGAGTTGTTAGAAAAAAGATAATTGTCCATTTTATTGTTTCATACACTAGACTTATTCCCAAAATTTGAAATATTTTCACATTTTAGAGACTGTTCTTTTAAAAGCTTAAAATTTAATAATTTGGCATTAGGACATAGATTTAATTTTGACAGTGCCATACAAACCAGTATCTAGGTTTATTGCTGACTTCAGATTTTTAAGTGGTAAATTAATATAATCAAGTTTAACTAGATGTTAAGGTTTAGAGTATGTGTGTGTGTGTGTGTGTGTGTGTGTGTGTGTGTTCTTTAGGAGTCATTATACTTTTAGAGTTGAACAGATCAGTCAAATACATTGCATCCCATAATTAATGAAGCTTTGAGTGATATGATTTGAAGTGATTTACATACAAAAATTATTAATTGTACCTTATCTGATTTAAGTGTAGCTTTTAAACATTATTATGCATCCCTTGAAAGTAAAATGCAAATATGTATAGTTATATGCTGCCTATAAATGTTTTGATCAATGATACATTGCATGTACCATAGTGATCCCATGAAATTAAAGCGGAGCTAAAGAAGCCCTAACACCTATTGATATCTGCAACTCTGTGACCTCACAGGCATCATAACATTGTAATAGGAGGCATCACTTCCATGTTAATGATAGTGCTAGTATAAATACACCTAATGCATTGTTTACTATATAAAATCATGACACATTTATGCACAATTCATAGTATGGGATAATGATAATAAATGAGCATTTTACTCATTAATATGTACTTGTTTTATTGTTATTTTAGACTTTCCTTTTTCTAATTATTGAACATGTTTACTGCAAAACAGTATACTGTTATACTAGTAGCAGCTTTATACATCTGTTATTTATTGAATTTAATGATTGCATCAATTTTCCTTGCATTTGATTTAATCTGCTGTTGTTTTGTGCATCTCAGCCCCTAAGCCTCCAAAACACACCACTAATGCTTCCAGGATGAGGCCATATTGACCGACTGACCTGATAATGAAATGAAACTTGATTAAGGAGTGTGAAGGTAGACAATTAGTGATGGTTACTGTTCACCATTCAGACATGCCTCACTCCACCGTAACTATGGTTTTAAAGAGCAAGTACCAAGTGTCAGAAGAAGTTAATGGGTGTATTTGACTTTCCAGAAGACTGAGAAATGCAGCTCCATGAGTGTTAATGCCACTGAAGACCTACTCTGGGATGAGGTGTGCTGTTGGAAGACGGTGATATTAAAAATCTTGATACCATAGTAGAAAAGCCTAGGCTAGTGTGTTTAGACTTTAGTTTTTAATAAACATTTAGAAGTAGAAAAAATTAAAAATTTACAGTAGGATAACGTTTATACAATAAGGATGTAAAGATATATTTTGGGGCAACTGTACTGTGCTTCTTTTAACTGCTTCATGACCAATGATTTAAACTGTTTTTTAAAATATATGAAATGTTAAAAGGAAGAGTTGCAACAAGGGAAATTTCATTTATTATTAAAGAAAAAAATGTATAAGGTTAGAGTTTCCAAAGTGTGCTGTGTTTATAAATTTTAGAGTAGTATACACTAATGTCATAGGTCTTCACGGTCACTCACCAGTCACTCTCTGCCTCACCAGAGCGACTGTGCCTCTGTATCTCACACTCTAGTCACAGTAAATGTCCTCTACAGGTTTGGATGTTTTCAAATTTTTATGGTAGTTTTACCATTCTTTTTGATGTTTAGATATGGTTAGATGCAAAAAGTCCACATTGTGTCACAGCTGCTCAAAGTATTCAGTACAGTCCTGTGGTGTACAAGTTGAAAGCCTATACCACACAGCACTGCTGAGGAGGATGCTGTGTTTTCTAGGTTTGTGTAAGTACAATCTAGTATCTGTGGATGTTGGCACGGCAAAATGGCCCAATGATACATTTCTAAGAATGCATCAACTTAAGTGACACATGACTGTAAAAGTTCTAACAGAGTTGCATACAAATATTCCCCAGATTTTTTCATTTTCTTTTTGTTATTTCATGCACTCATCTGGTTTTGTTATGGATCTCATTTGATTAACTGTTGGTAATAAGAAATATATTTTCAAGAATTTGCCGAGTTTTCCAAGAAAATGGAAACCTAAGAGGAGGGTGTTTCCCGTGTTCACTAAGCCTGACAGATGAACTCTGAAGGAGAAGCTCTGAAGTGCGAAATTCCTGGCCAAGTGCGGAGCAAAGAAAATACTTTGCTGGCTCAGCATAAGGTACAAGGAAAGGGAGGAGGCCTCTTCAAATTTTTCTCAAGTCCTTCACAGGTTACCAACAGGTTAATAGTGGAGTGGCACAGGGATCTTGGAATGTCCATAGCCTAACTAACTTAATAGGTAAATAAATTCAGGGATGGGACAAGAAACAACAAAGATTTGTTTGAAGTGAGATCACTGGAAAATGCTATTCGCCCATTTTTAACAAGTTTTTACATATTATATACAATTATAAAACACATACCTATCTAAATTTAAACGATTAGGTTCTACTCATTGTAAAGAATACACTCAAGCTTTAAAAAATATCTAATCATTACACAGAATCTCAGAAACAAAATACTGATTCACTTAAAATAAGTTTATAGTCTCACTTAAAACTTCCAGAAATCAATACATAATTTAAGTAACAGAAAAATAAAAGGTATTCTTTTTTTGTGTGTTTATCTCTTTAAATTCTTCTTCTTTTTTTTTTAATGTCTGTCTTCTCTTGTTTATCTAACCAGTTTATCCTCATTGGTTATTTTTTCTCACCTGCAATGTGAGGATAACAAGAATTTTCCATTTTCATTGATGATATTGAAGATGATAGTGCTAATGAACCAAGTACAGGCCTGATTATTATACTGTGCATGGTACTACTAAAATCCCTTGATAGTTTTTCACACTCTGTTGCTCTATGTAAGTAAATGAAACAGCACTTGACTTCTTAAAGAATAAAGCAGACTATAATTCCTTTCAATCAGTAAATTCGTTTGTACAGGATGCTATTTGTTGTCAGTTTAAATAAGAATAATTTATGATATGAACTTAGAGGATCATGAATTTGGAATTAAACAGAGGTAGTTCAAACCCCACTGTTCTACTCCCTATTTATTAGCGTTCTGAACTGGAAGATGTATTTAGTTTCCCTAAGAATTATAATAATCTCTGAAAATTGGAGATTAACCCTTCTATTTATGATGGCTAAGATGGATTATGAATGTCACAGGGCCTGTTAGATAGTTGTACACATATAGTTGGTCATTTTTAGGAGCAGAATGGATATATAATTGTTATTAAATAAAAATATTAAAATTTAAATATTAAAATTTTATTCTTATTAAATATTTTTGCCAAGGAAAGGCTTAGCTTCTCTGCCACACTGGTTTCTACTGCCCACCTTTTGAGACATTATCTATCTGCATTATCATGACCTACTCTTTCCTTTCTTTTGTCTCTATATGCATTATATTCAAATTTATAAACTCAATTTTCCCCTCCTCTAATTCTACATTTTGTGTAATCTCAGAAAAACTGAGGGTGTTGGAGGAAGCGCAGTACTGAAGTTGAAGGTAAATTCCACTTGGCTCTCAGCCTCCAAGTTGAGGTTCGTACTGATATTCATGGCTGAAACTGGAAATGGGCTACAAAGATTCCCTTCGAAGGAAGTACAGTACTGCTCTTCCCAGCTTGCGTTTGTAATGCCTGACCTCTCCTGGCCCATGTGCATGCCCTCCTGGAGGCACAGTACATCCTGTGAAGGACTGCAGCAGTGAGACGCAGGCCTCCCGTTTTTAACCACCGTGAGATAACACTTATGGCTTTTTAGCTCCGGTGCCTTTGGGGTAAACTAATCCTGTAGTTCATTGTGCTTCAGATTTTCTTCTCCGGTCTTTCACAGCTGTAAATCCAAGGCCACTCAAAGCTAAGTGCTCTGCACACTAATTCACTTTGAAATATATTTCCAAAAAAGTGAAACCTGCAGAAAAGCTCTAGTGACTCCTGAACATCAATTTACTGAATTTATTAAGTTCAATATTTATTCAAGTTTGTTTGTACATGAACAATTTTTTTGAATTTTTCATTAAATTTACACCCAAATATATGAGATAATATTATAATTTATTTGTCTACATGTCAATTGTTAATTAATGTATTCTTAGTCTTGTAGAATCATTCATTAGTTCCAAGAGATTCTGGTTTTATTGATAGCATAGGATTTTCTATGAAGATAATTATGCCATCCCCAAATAAATAAAGTTTCTTTTCTTGGATCTTTATGACATTAATTACCACCTTCCCTTTATTGCAGTGACAATATATATGCTCAGTAAGATGGTACATGCACAAATTTACATTCAAAAGTTTATGTCAGCTTTATAAATAATTTTTTATTGCTAGTCCATGTTAATATCTGGGTTTCTAGTTGTACCCCGGTGAAGAAATGGGGAAACTACATTTAATCTATTTATCTAAAAGTGACTGTTACCTAACCTAAGAAATCATCTTTAATTATAATTTACCTGCCTATACACACAAACACTTGGTATTATCTTTAAATTCTTGAATAAATTTTATGTGCCTTCATTCTGTTTTACTTTTTCTTTAATTGTCCCATGCTTAAAATGATCTGCATTTAACTCCTAAATAATAGCTGCAGTTTCAATGATCTTTGAAACTGGAATTTTCCTCTAATACAGGCCATTTTCCAGGATGTTTCTAGAGTTCTCTAAAATAATGATGCAAGTAAAACACTCATATGATTATATTCGTAAACCATACTATATGTTTATGTTTATATTCACTCTACCTCAAATTATTTTTTCAGCAGTTCCACTCAGCATTCCTCACAAACATTGCTAAGGGGGCTCACTAATGTAAGTATATTCTACATACCTGCAAATATTTACTTTTTTCCTGTCCTACCCTTTCTTCTTTCCTGCTACCTTTTGGCATCTTTCCAAACTTTAAGGTGAAGTTCAAAAGGCACCGCCAAATCAGTCAAAATTTAATATTTCCTATTATTATGACTGATATTAAAGTGCTATCATGCTGACTTTTAAAGAGGAAAAGTATGTTTATTTCCCACATTATACTGTAAACTACTGCAGGGATGGAAAACTTGCAAGATCCATTGCTGTGTTTCTAGGGCCTATCATGTTGGTGTGGAGGAGCATTTAATACACTATAGTTGTATCACCAGGTATTAGTATTTATCACATTACAGCACTATCTGAAAGTATTTTCTAATATATTATTATTAAAATGATATTCTTTTAAAACTTGATCTATCTCTTTCATCTATCATGATATTATTTTTGGCATAGTATATTTTGGTAGTTGAGAAAACATCTGTCTTTTCCTAGGTTAAGTTCAGAAGAGTAATACAATTCATTTTAAATGTCATTCTTTTGTGTTTAGGCTTCAACAAGGATTATTGATCACTCTGCCTTCCTATGAATTTACATTTATGAATTTATTCAAATAGCTCAAATATTTGTATGAGGCAGTTGGAAACCAAAGCCACTGTAAGTTTTATTTTTTTTCCTCTGTCTTGAATGTAAAGACGAAGGCTACAAATCATTCTCGAATATTGATTTTGTGCTTAAATCTATTCAAAGAATACATTATGCATGGAGTTTGACTTTGCAAATCTAAGCCAAATGGTATTGTTAGAGTGTACACTTAGCACCATTTTAAAATAGAAGGTATGTTTTTAAATATATCTTAGCCACTTGTATAGTTTTCAACCAGTTCAAAACAATTAATGGGAAACAGATGGCATATTGAATTCTTACTGTGGTTTTCATATTACTGTAAACAAATTTTACTACCAGTAAAAATATTAGCTGCTCTATATCTTTTCACCTGTTGTATTGTCTAGATCTAGATCCATTTCTTATGTTAATTTTTTCTGATAAAACATATCTGATTAACTAGCTTCAGATGGTGAGCATTGGATTTTGCATATCATTTAATGTGAAATTGAGTCTACAATTTTTCTTGACAGTTTTATTGCTGTTTAACCATTAAATCACATTATTTTAACTTATTTTCCTACACTTTTCATTTTTCTTCTAGTTGTCTATTCCTGGAAATCTATAGTATAGAGTATAAATACTTCTTTATAAAATGATCTGAATAATATTTATGTTCTGAGAAAGCACTTAATGTTTAATAGAAACCCAGAACTATACTTTAAATGCCTCTAAAAGGGTTTTTCTGTTCTTCTCTTGGAAATATTGGTACAATAACTGTTCAGAGTTGTTTTATTATAACCAATACTTACACGATGAGGTTATAATTGTGTTTAAAAGCTGACCTGTCTGTTTAGATGGCCTCTATTCAAATGTTTGCTACATCTTTATTACCACTATGACTGTAAGTAAATTATTTACACTTTCTAATATACATTCATAAAGAGGATAGTAAATAATTTTACTTCATTACAATTAAAATTATATTGTGCAACATTGTATTTAAAAGTATACAAACTTCTCTATCAAATTTTAGTAACATCTTGTATTTTGTGCAATGTGTCTTTCTATAACTCACTACTGTGTGGATAAAGAAGTAATGTATGTAATGCATTTGAAATATGCTTTTACCACATAAGGCTAAGATGAATTTCACATGTCCTAATTCCGTATCTAGAAAGGTGATTATTTTTCATTCAAAATACACTGTTTATAAATGATTGTAATTATTTTGGAGAATACTGCATGCTACTTTAAATGATACCTCTATCCCAGAAGGATGGGATTATAATACCTAAATCATTTGAAGATATATAATAAAAATTCAGTTTTCATTTTTCCTCTAATATTACATGTACTATATTTTACTGAAATTTATTTAATATAATTATGATGTATGTCATACTAATATGAAGTAATAGCATCCCATATATAAAATGTTGAACTCATTTTTTTGACAACATTTTGCCTACTTTTCTAGAGGATATCTTCTCGTTGCTGTGTTAAAACACAGCCTGAATCTCTAAAGTCGAACTTATCTCATTGCCTTGGTTTTTCTCATGGGCGTATTATTTAGAGGACAAGTTAGGGGGAAAAGGTTTTGAAAGAACCTTGATAAAACAAATTGTCTTTCTGTCTTGGAATCAGTCACTCATCTTTCTTCTAATCCTAAAGAAACTGATATTCATATATTTCTGAAGATGGTGTGAGAATTTATATCATTGCTGTTCTAGCTTAATCTTATTTGTGCCATCCTTTTAGGTTAGCATGGGTCACAAGTGATTTCAGAAAATTGAAATAGAGTGAACTAATATCAATTGAAAAAATGATTACTATTATAAAGCATTAATCTGTGGAGTTCAAACTCATTAATCTAGATCACCTCCCTCTGAGAGAACAGAAAACACATAGGACAATGCTATAGAAAAAATAATCAGAGTTTTAAAAAAGAATTGATTTTTTTTTTAAATTCCAAATTTAGATAATACATCAAAAGGCAGTTGAAATGTTTTCTAAATATCTATTTTGCATAGTAGGGAATAATGGCAGTTCTCAAAGCCAAATCTAATTGCTTTACTTCAGGATGCACTTAAAATTTAGGATTAAAATGCCAGAAATGAAATACAATAACACAAATGAAAAAAGTTCAATGAAGAAAATATTCTGAGTTTCCTAATGACATTGTAAACTCTTCAATAATCTTAATGGTAGAGTGAATCTCTATGTAATTTACCCTTTTTACTCTTTGTTCATTATTACTTCTTAGAGATTTAGAGATGTAGTTATTGAGGATGAATGACATTTATCACTGTAACAGCTGTAAACATCTGGGTAACAGGTAAGATATTTTTAAAGCATGAGCAGTTTTAACTTGGCAGGTGAGCCTCAAATGACCGAGATGGAGACTTATATAATATCAGGTCAATGACCATAATACTACTGGCTCCAATACTTCATAAAAACTCTCCATAATGCTGCAGGAATAAAAATATGGAAATCTTTGTGGGATTTTAAAAATAAACCATCAAATTTTATAGCCACAGCAATAAGAAAACAGTTATTGGAAATTAATCTGTTTAAACAAATAAACTATCATGTTGAGGAAATTCTTTGTTCCACATCAAGGGCTTAAAAATTACAGCCTAAATTTTCATGCAAAATCATATTTCTTTGTGAAGTGAAATAGGGAATTCAAATGTTTTAGAGTTTGAGGTAGAAGCTTTAATAGAAAAATTTGGAGAGATAACCTCAAAGTAAAAGCAAAGTAAAGATAAAACTCAAAAACAATATCAAAAGTGAGAATTTCCTTGCAGAGGGTGGAGGGTTGGACATTTACTTATTTGTATGTCTGGTGGAAAACTTGAATAATAATAAAATATTGTAGTAAATATTTTTATTCAGTTTTACTTTCTTTAAAAATTAGAAGTAGCTGGCCTGGGGATATAGCTCAGTGGTTCCATTTAGTGGTTCCTGGGGATTTAGCTCAGTGGTTCCTACCTTGCAAGCACAAGGACCTGAGTCTGACCCCGGTACCAAAAAAAAAGAAAAAAAAGAAAAAAAAATTAGAAGTAGCTTTCACCTTTGTGTCCCGTAGGGTTGACTGTTATATAAAATGTAAATGATTATGGGCATAAATGGGTGGTATTTTTCCATAGCAGAAAAATTCAAAAATTATAAAGGCAGTTTAAAAGGTATATATTATACTATAGTAATGTCTTTCTGCCAGTAAAATTTTCTGTTACAATTTAATTTATAAAACAATTGCCTTTGAAATATTATCAATTTTTCTGTATAAATAATTACAAAATATTTAAAAATATTTTCCCAAAGCCATGCTTAGTAATTGATTATGCATACAGCAAAGCTGAAAAAATCTTCTAACAAATTAAATATTTTATGTTTTTAACATTATGGTTACTTTGTTGCAATTCTGGTGGTTAAAAGGAGTCTTACGTGGCCAGGCTGAAAAGCATTAATGTCTTGATGAGGATAATTAAATGAATACAATAAAACATGAAAGGCAAGAGTAAATGAGTGTTAGCATCTGTGTGTGTTTGTTATGTATGGCTGTTTATAAAATCTGTTTCTATTACACACATTTGCTTAGTGTTTGTATTTACTTGTTTAAATTTTCTTTCATATATGAGATTACTAACTACTTATTTAAAAGGTAAGTTATAATGCTAAATATTGACATTACTGGTGACTTGTAACTATGGTGGCTTATATTCAAGTGTTTGCTTTCTTAAAATAATATCTACTGGTTATTACTAAAATTAACAGTTGTAGTCTGAGGGAAATATTATAAACATTGGTTTACATTTCTTTTTGTATCTAAGCAATTTCATAGAAAGTGGTAAAATTGCTAAATATATCTGCTTTTAGGTACACAGAGACATATGCGTGCATATTTATGAATATGCGATATCTTAATATTTCCTCAGCTCCGTGCTAATGAGGAGAGTAGAGTGGGGTGCCTTTGAGAATAGAAGGTCAGGCACTTTTGGTTAGGATTGCATTTCAAGAGGCACACGAGGGATCTATAGGTGATGCTGGACAGCTGTGTTTTGTTTCTCCTTTATAAAACTAGACAACATTGCTCAGCTGTCTAATAATTAGTTGGTAGGATATAGTTTTTATCATTTTTATGGGCTGTTTTCTATTTCCTGTCATTATAACTTTCTTAATCCAGGACTTTTTGTGTGTGCATGTAGTTGAAGACAATGTTTTAACAACTGAGCTTTAAAAAATCATAAACTCAGCATCTTCAATTTTAGCTTGCTAATATATTCCTGATTTTCTGCCCCTGGATATTTTATTTTGCTGCTTTTTTAATGTTGGACTAACAGCCATGATAACTACATAATTTAGCTAAGATTTAAGAATGTAATAACATATATTATGTACTCATATTTGTAGAAAATAAAAACAGGTTTATGTTAATGCAGGTCTTTTGATTCTATAGCTAGAAGATAACTTTTGCTTCTGCAATTGAGTAGGCATCTGGCTATTCACTCTACTTTTGCCAAAATGCTCCACTAAAGGTCAGTTTTACAGAAAGCTAATTTGTAACTCATAAAGAACTGTCTTGTAAATTAAAAGCAAGATTGAGTATCAAAGTACTAATGGAATAGTCTGTTGTGCCCCATGGTATTAAAGAACACAGGGTCAGGAAACATGATCTTTAAGATGAAACCCAGTTTAATCATATATATATATGATAGATATGCATATATAAATTTATATACCATATTATGAATTATACAATAATACAATATATATTATAGTGGTATGGTTTATATTATATAGTCATTTGAAAATTTTATATATATTATAAATGTACTATGTATTATATAAATGTAATATATAATTTGTAAATAAAATATAGAGCATTAATCTATATTACAAATCATATTGTTATAGTCAAGGTTTGCAAGGGAATAGATTTAATACAGGACACATAATTTTTGGAATTACTTTATAATAGTCCCCCAGAAAATCAAACTCAGAGGAGTGCAAGAGATCTAGCTACACACTAGAGACCTACCCAAAGAATCTAGTCAAGGGTCTGGATTCCACAGCAATGTCCTGCACAAGTCCAGCTGATGGCCTAGAATCAAAGGCAATGTCTAATGCTTGTCTGTATCAAGGATCTGCACTTGGAAGGCCAGTGGTGGAAGCCATAACTGCAACCGTGAGATGCAGTATTAATGCTACAGGCTAAAGGCTCTTCAGTGGAGCCAGGAACTGATGTGCACGGTGAAGATCAGCGCTACCCTGATGACAGCAGCCATTCCCAGCAACAGCAAGGCCCGGAGCTCCTCCTCTTGCCAGAACAGTCAAGTTCCTATAAGGAAAACCAACTATAGCAAGCTTCTCCAAGAAAATCAACAGCCCATAATCTTCTCCCTTAGTTCTCTTTTTATGCTGTTGCCATGGTGCCGAAACCATGCTGACTCAGTTCAGCCAGATGTTACAAGTTGACCATTATTTATTAAGCTACCGCACCAATATATACTTATGAAATTGTGACTCTTTCACTCAACTTCTTTATGCCTCATTGTCCTTATGTGTAAATTATGGCAATAGTGACATTACCTTTTTTAGAGTTGCTTTGATAATTAAATTCATTAATAGCATGTAGAACACTCAATGATTATAATGAGAGTAGACTTATTCACTGCTCTCAATTGTAGCTGTAGCAAAGGCAAAAAGTAACTTTTTGTTGCTTTAAGCTATTGATAATTTGGAATTTGCATAAATTGATCTAGCCTGACTTACACGGTAACTAAGTATCTGTATGCTTTCCTCACTTCATTGAACACAACAGTATCTTGTCAAATAAATTAAATAAAATATCTTTATTGATAGAGTTGTTCATCCTTTTATATTACAGGAGAACGTGTGAATTTCACAAACTCCTGTTTTCATTCAAATTATTATTTTCACCTTGTGTTTGACATTTTTATATCCGTTGCCTGTTGCCTAATACTCCTGTTTTCATTTCATCTCATCATAAATCTACTCTATAGAGCTACTTGCATTGGTAAATTTATACGGAATTGCAATGTATCACTATAATACCATATTTTGACATTTATTTTCTTAGAAATGACAATGAAATAACAATTGTGTACTTGGCACATACAAAATATTCTGTTTTCTGGATATTCCTAGTCATAGGAAGTAAAATGTGTCTTTGTCATACAAAGATGCACTTTCGTTTTCTTTTAGTACTAAATTATAAATTCAGAAAATAATACAGCTGGATAGATTCAATTGAATAGAGGAAGCATAATGAAAATCTCTAACAAAGGAGAAAGAATTTGAGAAAATGGATTAGATTTCTGAAAACTCACTGATGTAGTTTTCTAAAACCTTACTGTGCTACTGTCTGCACACACACACAATCAGACTGTACTTGCTAGAAAGTATACTGGGCACTGTGTAAACAGCACAAACAGAACACCACATGTGAAATATTAATTTTTTTCTCACTTAACTGTGCAGGACAGGTAACATCATCTCTGCCATTTGATAATACTTCATAGATTTGATATGTTTAATTACTCAGGCAGTGATTTCCCTGAATAAAAACCTGCATTTTAGTAATTATCATTTCTTCATTTCAGAGAACAACTTCTAACAATTCATAAAAATATGGTAAAATTTTGTAAATAAAGAAAATGTTTTTTTTTAGAAACTAAAGAAAAGCTAAAAGAGGGATAATGAATCCCTTTCTATATACCACAATGCTGGTTTGGAACTTATAAAAATATAATAATAGGAAGTTATTTAAAATAGGAAGATTTTGTATAAAAACCCAAGATGTGGCAGTCATTCAATTATTTTTATTCCGATAATTTGGAGCATAGCAAAAAAAAAATAAACATTTATGTTTTCCCCAGTCTTTATGTCCTTGAGCTCCTGAACATATTGTATTATGATTATAAAGGAGATTATAAGATACTCATAGCTATGGGTAAATGGCTTCCTTCCCCAAAAGTAATGCGGTAACGAAAACAACAATTTGAAGACTGGAAATTAACCAAAAGAATAGGAGAAAATAAAAAGTATCTATATTTAAATATTATTAGTAAATTCTAAGTAAAAGAATGGAAATCTTGGCATTTGGGAGTTGAACTGAGATTAATCCTCTCACCTTTTTTTTTTTTTTTCTTTTTTTTGGTACCGGGGATCAAACTCGGGTCCTTGCGCTTGTGAGGCAGGCCCCCGAATCGCTGAGCGAAATCCCTGGCACTCTCACCTTTTCTTGAATGGGGCAATTTCTAAGTTCTACCAGGGCAAGGTTGATCAAGATGACCAGTGGTTTCTTTACCATAAACAAATGGGCTCATTACTTTTTTAAGACAAAAATCTCTTTTGGAAATGTTATATAATAGATAGCCAATGATTAAGCTATATTGACCTGATATTTCATATTGGTTTGGTTAAGCACATTTCAGGACTGATCTAGCAACATGAACACAAGAAGCATTAAGTGGAGAGTAGACAAGGATGACCCCTGGTGATATACATACTCCTGGGCTAGCAATGATATTTCTGAGAACTCCTTGGTTTTCGTCTTTTCCAGAATATCATGTAACTGGAATCAGGAAGTAGATAGGCTTTTGGCTTTCATAAGAGAATTTTTTTCGTTTGTTTTCTGGATATAAGAGAAATTATTAATATATATTTCCATATATTTTCATTGCTTAATAGCTCATGTCTTGATATCTACAATTCATTATCCATTCACCTACTTCAGGATACCTTGCATTGCTTTCGTGTTGTGGCAAATGTGAATAACCTCTGTGTGCAGGTCTTTGAGTAGGCACATATTTTTAATGCCACTGGGTAAATAACAAGGTGTGCAATTGCAGGATTTAAATCTAAGATTATATATAATTTCTAAGAAGCTGCAAATTCACTTTCCCAAGTACCATTTTACATTCTCATCGGCAAGAATATACTCAAAATATTTTTTATTATCAGTATGAATTATGATTTAGATTTTTTTCTTAATGTAATATTTGTATTATTTATTAAAAGAGTAAGGATCAATGGGAACTCAGTTACAATGAACATTCAGTAGTAGTTTTTAAGTGCAATTTATCAGTAAAGAAAGGAGATTTCCTTGAAGAAATGGCTCGTTCCAGGTATGAGGAATGGGATAATTGTACTGGGTGAATTTATGATTGGTTATGTCTGACATTTGGGCCACAGGTGTCTGTGGCCCCATCTGAAATTCATGTAGTTTATGCTGACATAATTTCTAGAGGATAACTAGTATTATTGTCCCAGTCTTGTTATGTTGGAGGAATAATTGCCTTTCCTGGGTGATTTCCTTCCATTTTCAAACCATATTCCTCATCTGCATAGTTCCTAGTCTCTTTTCGGAATCTTTGTTTTTCATCCAGAGTATAGCAAGTGGCCAAGATAAACTGGACATCCTGCCAAGAAACAAAAGTTAAACTTTGAAACCATCTGCAGACTTACTGGAGTCCTCTGACAGGTGGCCTAGTCATTCTTTGCTCTACTGAACATCTGCAACTGAAAAGGGAACCTACCCTCCAGTATTCTGTTCCATCACTGGGACTTCTATTAGGGGCAGGGGCAGTTGAAAATTAAGAGTAGCAAGAAGCACCATTTTGGGTTGGATCCACAAAGCTTAAGGCTGTGTACACAATGAGTCTTAAGGCTGCCTGAGAAATATGATGACGGGGAAGAAGAGTATTACGTTCCCCTATGACAGTAGCTTCTAATGGAGTCTTTGAGTCTCTTGGAGGGGATGGACCTGATTGATTAGCCTGGCAACTACAAGGAGCAGATAATGTCTTATCTTCTCAAACAAATCGGAGCAATACACTTCTCCCTGAAAAATAACTAGGAGTCTTAGAACAAGGTCATCCAAGACATCGTTCTCCTCCTGAACATTCCTTTTGATAAAGAGTCACAAAAATATGAACATAAAGTATTTTATTTTACCTTTTAAGTGGAAACACAATAATTGGAGAATATTTTCATAGTTTAAAGAATTATCTCATACCCATATCTCGTCACCTTTCAGTTTGTAATGAGCCCAAGCCATACTGCAACAGTAGAGAAGCAGTTCCTGTTATAAATTATCAGGATCCAACCTTTCCTACTCATCAAGGTTATGGCCTAGTGGCAAAGTCCAAGAGGTTTTCTATTTCCTCATCTTAGGGCCTGTAATGAGAGGGAGACAACTTGGTCTTGACTCCTTAAGAAGACATCTCATGTAAGGAGATCTGAGTACCCCTTGAGAACCTAACAGACTAGACAGAAGTCTCTGTGTAAACCGTAGATTGATGCCAATATAGCTCACAGAAGCACAGAAGAAAGCCTACAGAGGACTTTGTCTCTATTTTGGGATCCATTAATTCATTAGCAACGAGGGGCTAAGCCACTTACTGGTATTACCTAGTCCTGTGTGTCTTGTGAGATAAGGGTGAATCTTTTCCCTTAGCCAGTTGAGCCCTTTGATAGCTCAACTTGTATTTCGAATCCCTTGAAAGCTTTACTTGTATTTTGACCCCCGTGTTGGCTCTTTACCTAAACAGAGTGAAACTAGATGGAAAAAAAACATTGATTGCATTTACTCCAGTAGTATAAAGATATTAGTACTCTGTTTAAGACAGTAGAGATGAAAACCCATTTCTCCTATGTAACAGGGCTCTACTCTTATGTACTCACGGTCACCTTAGTTAAAGTAGAGATACTAGTCGTTTGTTCTGCTCAGACTGTCAGGCACACGTTTGACAAGAAAGAATTCCAGAGCTTCAAGGACTCTCTTAGATCCAGAGGAAGCCAAGTCAGCTAAAGCCAGTGCAGCTGCTGTGTCTGTACACTGACTGCAAAGGGTGCAGGCTTGGTGCCAACACAAAGGTACATACACATGTGGGTGTCTTCAGCCCATCCACGCACAGGATACTGCTGCGTGGAAGGGGCTTGGATGCCGTATGCTCCCTAGTCTGGCCTAGTCCAGTCTGCCCAGCCCATTTCTGGCACCATTCATCACTGGCTGAGGCACAGCATTCCCAGCGATCCTAACACAGTAAGATCCATGCATCAGGGCTTCCTTGAGTGACTCCCTGCACTGTTGAGGCCCACATGCAGCCCCTGCTGGGTGGGCAGCAAGTGATGTCAGTGTGTTTGGTCTGGCCCATCCTCCCTGGCCTGCACAGCTGCGTGTGACTATGCTCCTGATCTAGCCATTCCAAGAACCTGCCGCCCACAGTGAAGGGGCGGGGCGTTGGAGGAGGGTGAGATGGTCATCTCCCATGAGGAACAGGCCTTCCTGGCACCACCTGCAGGAAATAGCCTCTGGCACCATTGGTCCTGCATCTCATCACCGTCCCCCCACCAGCTGCAGGAGTTTAAAACAGCCACCTTTTTTCTCTTCTGTGTGAGAAGACTTTGTCCCAGTAAAACCAATGCCAAAAAGTGGTTCCTCTGTCTTATTTTCCAAAGTAAACATGCCCTCTAAAGTCAGAGGTTTACCTCATAAGGCTAATTGGGGGAAAAAAAAGATAGTGGTGGTTGATGTAAACTCATGTCTAGCCACATGCGGAAGACAGCATGGCAGGTGGCCACATGACAAGGCAACATGGAAAGAAAAGGGGGGTAAATAGAGACCAGACTAATTTCCAAAGTTGGTAGCAAACAGACATATGGATAACAATACATAAAACAAGAAAAAAGAAGCCTACTGCAGTTGGAAGAAAAACAAACGTCATATATTCTCTTCCTGCATCCCCCATGGCTGGAAAAGTGGCAGTCACCTCTCTGTGTACCGCAGGAAGAGAAACATGCATTCCCAGCCTAGGGAAGAGAATAAAGGAAAAAGGGGGAAAAACATTTCATGACATTTTAGAGAGAAATAAAAACGTGTGCCCATTGGGCCTTGACTAGTCTCCTGAATAGCTCTGGCAAATAATGTTCCTAGGTATTTAGGGTGCTTATTTCTTAGTTTCTAGCTTCTTCTCATCTTGACCAAAGAATTGAATAAGAAAAGCAAAAGTGATGTGAAAGTTTATTCTGCAGAGAGAACTTAGGCCAAATAAAAGAAGGGGGGAAAATCGAAATAAAAGAACACCCTAGGGAACACAGGGCAGGCTACCCTGAGGATAGCCAAGTAGCAAGCTCTTCATGGCACCTATGTCATTTGTGTCCTGTCCACACCTCCAAGGAACCCACAAGAAGTTCATATATGGGGCTTTGGAAATTACTTCACATGTGTCCAGAAATCTGCTCACGCTTTCTCCCAAACCAGCTTTGCCACACCCTGCTTTCCTGCCTTCCTGGTTTCTTGTCTCTTTGTTCTGCTGAATGTAGAGGGATGAGCAACAAAATTTCAGCTTATAAATAGTGTATTTGTCTCTTTTACCTAAACCTATCAGTTTCCCTTTGCCTAATGTGTAACTGTGTTATGAGAAACATAGACACTTAGGGTTGTTATGTCTAGCAAATGAACTAACCCATTTTATTATGAACCATCCTTATTTGTAAAATTCTTTGAAGTTAATATACCAACTTAGCTTTCATCAAACCAATGTTATCAAGGTAAAACTAGATTGTTCTAATATTTTACTCATAAACTATTTGTATCTTCATTTAAAAAAATGTTTCCCACAAAGTGCAAATAATTAGATCTTACTCTTTTCTCAGTTCTATCGCTGATTTTTCATTAGGAGTTTTTTGAGCATGTTTTAGAGAATCATTGACATGGTTATATTTATTTATATTCTTTTTTCCTCATTGATTTGATGGGTACCTTTTAAGTATACAGCACAGTTACATTCATCTTTGGGATCTTGTACCTTTACACTACAGGTCTTGGTGCTCTATTCTTCTATATGTTTTTGTTTACTCACTTTTTTCTTTTGAATTATTTTCTAAACTCTAAGCCTCCTGTTTGGCTTGTTGTTAAATATTTTCTTAATATATTAATGTTTAAGTTAGAATTTATTAAATATACATGCTTAAATTAGTCTATTTTATTGATTTTATAATATTTTGTACATGAAATAAGAATCCTTAGTCTTCCTATAACCATTTCTATGTACTATTTAATATTATAACAGTATATTTTACTGAAGCTATTTTTAAAACAGACTGTTTTTTAAATAGTACAAAAATGTGCATATATGTCCATGCAATTACTATTTCATAATTTCATTTTGACTATGTTTTTATCACTTTTCTTCTATTTTAAAAATATTTTCATATTTGTTAGAGTTTCTACTAAAAACAAGTTCATAAGTCTAAAAGTCTTTACTAGATTTTGAATTTTAAGACATTTTATACTGAGTATAGAACTCAGTATTCATTTGGCTTTTTTTAAATGACTGACAAATGTATCTCCATTTGCTCCTTTTTAGTAATTGTCTTAGTTACTTTTCTTGCTGCTGAGACAAAATACTCAATACCCAAAGTTAACAGAGTTTTGTTTTGTTTTGTTTTATTTTAGCTCACAATTTGTAGACGTTTCAGTCCATAATTGGCTGACTCTGAGGCAGCGGGGCACGACAGACAGGAATCACAGAGGAGAAGCAGTTCATGAGAGGCAGAAAATAGAAAAACAAGCAAGGAGTCCATTTTAGACTTCCAGGATGCCCCTTTCAGACTCTAGGATGCAAAAATTAGTACAGGACCAATCCAATCACTGGACTGATTTAGTAATCACACACTGTAGATTCAACCACCTCTGAATAAGGCCCTCCTATACCCTCGTAGGCTTTTAGAGGACCTCTCGACCTCTAGACATAAACTATAACAGCAATTTTCTAGTGAAAAGGCTGTTGTCAGTCTTTTTTGTACACATTTAAGAATTTTTCTCATTCATTTGGAATTATTTTCCCTGCATTTATAGTTTGCAGCAACGTCATTGCGTTCCTTGGCAATTTTTTTTTAAATATTTGAAGTGAGATAATGTGACCATGAAATTATTTTAAGAAATAGTACCTGAGCCGGTGATTTGGCTCAGTGGTTCCGCCACCTGTCTTTCAAGCGCAAGGCTGAGCGTTCAATCCCTTGTACCAAAAAAAAGAAAAGAAAAGAAATAGTACCTGAATTTTTACTCAAATTCTTTGTATTTTTATGTCTGTGACTACAGTTTTTAATATATTCCATAAATAATTATAATTATTTATAGACTTTAATATTAATTTTAACACTTGTTTCACTTCTGGCTGTTTCATTCAATTTAATATTATTTTCATAGCTTGTGTTTTCCTGCTTTGTTCATGCATAGTAATTTTTTATTGGATAATACATAGCTTGTTAAATGCAAGATATTTTTATTGTATTTCTAAAATTTGAGTTTTGCTCTTGAAGGCAGTTGTTTAAAATGCTATGATACTTTCAATTCTTGTTTGTAACAAACTCTTGTTCTTAATTTGGGATGTACAAGAACTGTGCCTTTTTTAGGGCTAATGGTTCTGCAAAAGTGAGATATTTTGTCTGGGAAATTTACATAGTATGCATGAATTATGGATTTTTCTATTCAAATTTTGGTGGAATTTAACACTATTCTTCAAGCCTGTGTAAATGCTAGGTACTAGTATTGTACTGTAGTACTTTGTGTGTTTCTTCATTTGGCCTCATATGCATGTCTATTATTATGTATATATATATATATATATATATATAGTACAGTTTTGGGTTCTTTTAAGCAGAGAAAATTTCAAGAAGAGGGATGTTGGTATTTGCTATACCATTTTGATCAGAAGTAGGTGATATCACATTAAATCTTCCTTTATTAATGCAGTCTTTTAGTTCTAGTATTTTCATTTGACTTTTTAATTCATAAGTTCTCTATAAAATTATCTCATTTCTGTTTTAGTGAACTTTATATCTTCATGTTTTCACTGCTTTGATAACTTTTAGATGACTTCAAATAATTCTTTTTTTTCCCCCTAGTTGTTTTTAGCATGATGGTTGATTTGAAACAAAGTAGCTCACCATTGTGGTAAGCAGAAACTCCCACTTGTATATCTTAACAGAACTGGAAAAGTTGAAAACGTGGCCTTCATTGTTAAGAAGTTTAGAATTTAATAGAATTGATGCCTTCTTGGCTAAGATATTTTAGAAGTTAGTAGACATTCTTTGGCAAGGATTAAAATATAAATGCAATCATAAAGGATTTATTTTCATTGAGTACAACTACTAGCCAGAATAATTATATTACATTAAACATTTTAAGCTTTTAGAGGAAAATTTATACTTTTATAAAAATCTTTTTATCCTCAAAAGGGAATTTGAAATAGGTAAAGCAAGAATTCTGTAGTTTTGAAATTTGAGACACTGGGTTATTTTATAATTGCTTAATTCTTACTTATACTACAAGAAGTAAGAAAGAAAATGATCCTATCAGAATAAAGGCCTAAACAAATTACAACTTATTTATTTAATCAAATAATATATAATTCAATTCGAAGAGCATTTATTAAATGGCTATTTTTGCAAACTACTCTGCTGTGCCTTGGTGAGGGGGAAACATAAATTAATTCAGTCTCCAGAAATATTTATAATTAATTTGGATGTAATCACTTTTACTCTGCATTATTAAAAATATATGTTTTATCTTTGTTATTGAAAAATCAAGGAGTGCTCTGGCACAGTATTCCATTGATATGTGCATTTAAATCAATGAGTTCTTAAAAGATTTTATTTTTAGATGTGTGGCAAATATTTAGTCTCTTAATGATTCATTATCACCATATATCTAAATTATTCTGTGTATGTCCCTTGCTTGTCTGACCAGCCTAATAGAGCTTCGGTCTCTTTAATTCTTGAGTAGTAATCTGGGCTCTTTAGCATACTATGCTTGGATATGTTTATTTGTCATCACGACATACTCCTTTCTACTCAATTCAATAGGAAAACAAAAACCTAGAAAGTTTAGTTCAATTACTGCATCTCTAAAATATTTTATTTAGCGTTTGGTGCTAACTTCAAAAATACCTTTTTATGCAGATCTTGTCCTGTTGTGTGATTATGGAGATATATAGGAGAGTTTCATTTGGAAAAATATCAAAGAATTAAACCAACTACTGCAAAAATATGGTGAGTAATTAATAATTAGGTTGATACAACCATGAGTCAATAGAGAACAAAGACAACAAACCCGGGTTCATAGTTCATGCATCAGCTATACATCTGTGATAAATTTTATCTCGGCATTGATTCATTCTACCTTAAACATTTTGTATAAAGTGATATTAATAGTTCACATCAAATTAGTATGATCCAAATCTATGATGTACTTTATAGTGTTGATATGGCCCTTGTTTTATTGCACTATAGCTAATCAATAGTCTTGTGAGATCCTCAAAAATAAAGCAACACTTTTTCATGTTAATAATTCCAAAACCTAAAACCAAAAGGAGGATAGTATAAGTGTTAATGATTGCTAAATGACTTAAAAGTCAAGAGTAAGCAAACCACTAAGAGACATAATTGTTTTAATCTTTCTATTTTCTCCAGTAAGGAAAAGATAAAATGACAGAAGGAAGGCAAGGCAAAAGCAAGGGAAGGAGTGCTGCAGGAAGGAAGAGAGATAAAAGGAAAACTTGTAATCTAAGTATTCATAGATAAACAAAGAAAGTATGCTTGCTGGTATGAGTGTGTATTTGTGTGTATGTCAGTATTTGAGGTACCAAAATAACAGGCACAAATTATTCATATTGGCTGATTGTTGATCAAAAGTAACTTGTGATTTTAAATTGTTCCATATCTTTAAATATAATATTTACACTTTAACATTATAGTTTCATTTACCTTAAGCATGTAAGACATCTCATTTGATTTTACATATTAAAGGTATTTATGATACACTTAGCACTGCTCCAAAGTATTGTTTATGAATTACATATTTCTAACATGTTCTTGAAAACAAAGATTATAATAAATCAGTATACCTATCAGAATTGTTTTCCAAGCTCTATTACATTGACTTAAACTATTGAGAATTTTAAAATTAGGTTAGAATTATAAAAATAATGTATTTTCCTTTTTAATAAGCTAAACATAAAAAATCACTATTGCCAACACATTGTATAAATGAGATGATCTAGGTGCCATCTACCTAGAAAATAGTTTATTTCTTATTTTTGTTGCCTATGTTTTCATATCAAATACCTAAAATATTAACTCACTCTATATATTTGTAATTAGTTTTTATTTTAAATTCCGAACAAATTCCTTGGTCCCACAGAGCCATGTTTATTAGAATATCTTATGAAAATAATAAATAATTAAATTGTCACAACCACAATTTTTATTTTATTTTATTTTTTTGGATTTGTATTTAAAATAACTACCTGAGATGTGTGCATTTGTAATGTTTTTATAATGTAAATGTGAATTTGTTTCTTGAAACTTATTTGTATATACTTACAGAATAAATGTATTTGCCTGTTTTTATTAGAATTACTAATAGAATATTTTGATTAACAGAGTCATTCTTACCCCTTAATTTTGTGAGAGAAGCCATATGAAAATTAATAACATTGATATTTTCTTGAAAAATCTTAGGAATCTAAGGCAATGATCAATGCCCCGTTTTGTGAAATTTTCTGTAGTAACATAAACTTGCGGATTGTTTTCCCCCTTGGGTAGAAATTTTAAATGCAATTTACGATTAGAGAAGAGAGTACTAGGACAAAATTTCTTTTTTTCTAAGGGGCAAAATACAAATTTTCAAATTAAAATAAAGTACATAACATGATATTTTAAAAGGTTTTGTAATTAACCCTATGTTAGGAGAAGAAATTTGTTTGTGGAAAGGTCCATAAAAGTCTATAGAAGTAGAATTTGTCTTGGTTGGAAATTGATAAAAAGAAATTTTGCAGGGGAGTTTTATTGTGTTATAGGATTTTCAGCTAATAAAAAAGAAATAAAAGGATTTGGGGATAGGAATGTGGTATTAGAATAGCCATAATTCAGACATTTCTAAACTTCTGTTCTTTCTCCTTTCTGCACCCTCCTAACCATGGACAAATGCCATGCACCATTAAGGAAATTGGCTGTTTCAACTGAACAGTCTCCAAAGTCCCAGTGGGTGAAGATGGCAAACAAATAAATATTGGGGCCAGGATGTTACACATCTTATCTTTCAAGAGTTATTAATTCAGAGGTACCATATGTGATGGTTGTCTATGGTTAACATGGTCAAGACTATTACTAGGCATAGTGTGAGTCCAAAAATAATTCTTATGTCATGAATTCTGTTTTAAAAGCAACTCCTGCAGTTAGGTTCTGGCAAAACTTCAAAGTTAGCATTCAAAGTCAGAAAGCTTAAAACTGTGCAAGCTTATTTAGATTCCTTTAATGGTTGGTTTAGGAGATTTGTGGGCACTTGAAGCTTTGTAAGCCATTCCAGAATGAAAAAAGCTAATCTGTGCAGCAACATTTTCAATAACATGACATTAGATTCATTTCAAAGGCTTTTATTCTTGGGTATCAAACAAACCAGTCAAGATTCCTCCAGGGTATAAGATACAGGCTCTTCTTTATTTATGTGCACTTATTTACTTATATATTTTAATGAAGTCATTGTTTATGCTGAGGAGACAGTCACTGGCTGAAATATCTGTATGTTTGTGTACAAAAGAGCAAAAGTGGACTCTTCTAAAAACAAAAAAGAATGTAAAAGGCTGAAGCCATATGGGTGAACTACATTCATAAAGTAAGAGATGTCTAAAAATATAGATGAACTTTGGCATAAAATTACCTTTGGTTACTGTAAGAGTTGCATCAATGTGATATTTGAAATAAAAAAATTAAATACACATTCTTTTTCTCTCTCCTTTTTTTCTTACTTCCTCTCTCTGTCTCTCTCTGCCCATCTTTGTCTGTCTCATTTAATAAAGCATCCAAGGGGCTGGAGTTTTAGCTCAGTGGTGTTACTACCTGCCTCACAAGTGCAAAGTCCTCAGTTCAATCCCCGGTACCAAAAAAAAAAAAAACAAAAAGCAGCCAATTCTCATTTGTAGTATACATGAAATGAATATTTTTTAATCATTGTCTCAACACCTTTTTATGAAGAAGTTTTTTATGCACATTTTTAAATATTAGGAAAGTTAAAGACGATTAAGCAGAAATAAAAAAGCACCTGGAGTAGTGAAGAAATGGTATATAATTTTTTTTCTTGACAAGTTCTCTGTCTATATGGAATTCAGGTTTGCTTTGAACTTACTATGTAGTCCAAGCTGGCCTGAAATTCTCAGCTATCCCCCTGCCTCAGCCTCCAGAGTGCTGGGATGACAGGCACACAGCACTATGGCTGGCTAAACATGATAAATAAAAGTTTAATGGGAAAAACTTATTTCAATCTTGCTGTTTTCATTATAAAAGAAGAAGGCATTTTGCTTTGACATGAACTTTAAAAATTATTTTGAGCACTTTTCTCTGTAAGATTAGGAAAGTTTCTGACCAAAATTTATAATTAAAAATCAAATCTGAATAGTGGTCTGATTTTATGTTTCTTTACATTCCCTGTATTTAGCATATTTATGTGTTGGATTTATTCATACTGATAATTTTAAAAGTGATATATTTACATGTAGCTTGAATTTAAATTTTTAAGATAATAAATTATTTCATTTCTCACCAACATGATTATAAATGTCTGGATGTCAACAATTTCATCATAAAACACATTTGCGACTCTTTGAATATCTTTCACAATGTTCTCCCTAGAACAGATTAACTTTAAAAAATCATTATTGAAAAAATAGATATATAAAATAATGCACAAATTATTAATTTTAACAGCTATTTAGAGATTCACATCCTTGACCCCCAAACCAATTGAAAATTAATTTCATTTTATTTTCTTTTAAAAATCAGATTTCACCCCAATAAAATACTTCATGTTTATATTATGCTTTCTGGATTTTAAATAATATCCTTAGTTGGCATATATAGATGCATGCATGCCATTTAAGAATAAATATTCTTTGAGATACTTAAAACTCCCCAAATTAGAAATAATCTATTTAAAATCAGCTTAAGATAAATTATACATTATCGAGAAAAAAAATCTATAGATTATAGGAAATGTTCTGGAAAACAAGTTATTACATTCACAGCTTCAACAGAAAATCATTGCAAAGCAACATTGAATCACTCAGAAGATGCTGGAAAAGAGTGTGCTAAACCAAGAAAGTGAGAAGCTAAAGGGTCACTATTAGCTGTGAGCAAGCACCCTCTTTGAAGATGAAGATAGGTGCAGAAGTAAAGTCTCCAGGGGTTATGATTCCATCAGGACCTTTGAATGTTCCTATGTCACCATCAGGGAAGGACAGGAAGAGAGACCAGCTGTATCAAGTTTACAGATCCTGTCACCTGGATAAGTTGCCCTCAGCCTGTGTGTGGAGATGAACATGGAGCAGTAATGAAAAGGAAAAAATAATCAGAACTTTGAAAAGCATGTAGCACAATTTAATACGGGGTCACTGAAATACTGATGGCTATTTTTAGTGTCCTACATCAATTTAGCTTAATTTTTGCTCTTTCCACCATCTCATGAGAGAAATTAGAAGTTCATACCCAGTTTCTACTAATCCTCCATGTTACATGAGGCACATGACTACAGTTACATCATAAATTTATATCTGTGAAGTGGAATTAAGAGGATGGCAATATATTATTACCTGGAAAAATCTATATTGTATATAGAAGAATATGATAAAGAAGAAAATACTGTTCTCTCTCTCTGTCTCTCTCTCTGTCTCTGTCTCTCTCTCTCTCTGTTTCTCTCTTGCTCTCTCTGTCTCCCCCCACCTCCCTCCCTCCCTCAGTGTTGCTGGTGTTTCTCATTGTATTTTAAATTATATAAAAGATCTCAAAGTTAACAGTGGTGATAGAATTTTCTTTGCTTTCTTAATTTTTTAAACAAATGTCATGGAATATTTTGAACAAAGTTGTTAACAGTGGTCATAGTTTTTTCTTTGCTTTCTTAATTTTTTTTAACAAATGTCATGGAATACTTTTTACTAAAAATAAAAGAAAAAATACATCCAAATATACTAAGACATTTATCTATAATGAATAATGATAATATAGAACAACTGATATTAATGAATGATTGTTTGAAACTTTGTTTTCTTATAAATTCTCAAAGAAATGTTCAGTTTTCCTTGACTGAGATTTTTATAAGCTAGTATTGTACTGGAGTATTTATGTGTTGTAGAACATTGAATTTCTTCACTTCCATTCATTTTGCTTCTTCTATTTTTCTTGTTTATAAATTGTTGAAAGTGATTTTTTTTCTACTACTTTACCAAGTAAATTAAATAGCTACATACTTTTTGTGTCCCCTTTCAAAGAATTCACACTGAAATTAAGAAGTCTAAAGATGCTGACTTAAAATCTTTCTTTAAGCATAGTTAAAATTATTTAAATTTATTTTGACAAAAATCTAATATTCTAGACATTTCAAAAGATTTCTAAAATTAACTTTCTTACAGGAGCAAATAAAATCAGGGCAAATTTACAGCATGTAACATTTTTGATAAAGCGCAATAAAAACTTTTGACTAAATTATTGAAAACCAGTTTTGCACATAACATTTATATTTCCTTTCTCAGTTTGTCTTTTCTGGGAGATTTAGTATATATCTTTTAAAAATCTAATGAACAGATTAACTTCATAAGAATTTTTTTAGCTGGATGGATAAACTTAACAGGATGAAATGAGCTTTTCTCAGCCTCTAAAGTAGTGCCCCGGGCATTCTGGAACAGCAAAAGTGCTATTGTAAGTGATGTACTATTCAAAGCCTGGACCACAATGCAGGAAGGAGAAACTCTTTGTTGTAGGAAAGGCGTGACATTTTATCAAGAAAGTACTTTAAATATCAAATGTGCATGTAGGAGTTAGCTTGAAAGCAACATAAATGCTTTTAATGCCAGAAACATTGTTGAAATACTTGAATATTCCTTCCTGTTTAGGAGAAAGAGAGCTCCAGCGGAATCCTGAAGTGCTCCATTAGTGGAATTAGATCTCAATTAACCCTGCGCTACTGTGTGAGCACGGGCACGTGCATGTGTGCGTCTGTGTATGGATCTTTAATATTTTGTTAAAACTGTACAAGTGCTAGAACAAAAATTAAAGTAGAATTAAAATAGAAGAAGAAAGCTACGTTCATATCCAAAAAAATCACTGTTGTCGATAGCTTAAAAAAACAATCTTCTCGGTGAAGATAAAATCAATCATTAGATGACAAAAACCTTCACTTTAACTGACTTTATTCTACTAACTGTACCGAAAATATAATCATCATCTAATAGCTAAAATGTAAGTATTAAAGTAGAGCTCAGAAACATGGCCACGTATTTTAAGAAAGCTGTTTTCAGTCAGCTGAAATGAAACGATACACATTTGACATGGACACTGTCCCTGGAACTGCCTGTCAGTGACTTAGCACGGTCCACAGCATCCGCGTGGGAACTCTCCCCCTGCCTTTACCACCTATCAGTGGTTTATAGGTTTAGACAGGTTCAGACCGACGCTCTCATCGTTGGGTTAACATTACCAAAGCTAAGAGGTTTCATTTCACACAGTGAAAACTAGAACACTGCTCCCACAACTGCTGACATGCAAACAGTTTACATAAGTTATTAACTCCAAATGTCTATTCAGATAGCAAGGGCACTATCTCCATGTTTCAACTATTTGACACAATGATGGATTATTTATTTACTGAACAGCACTGGTGGCCAGAAAATCTGATTTCCATGCGTGAAATCCATGAAACCTCAGCCACTGAACAGTTTCTTTTACATGTGGCAAAGGTCATCTATCAAGGGATTTTCTCACGTTTTGTGCAATTGGTCATGCCTCATTTCCTTCAAGAAAATATGATTTCCCTAAAGTCTGTGCATTTTAAAAGACTCACAAAAGACCTAGAATGTTATTTCCTCTCTGTTTGTGATAAGCATAGAATATAGAGGTTAACCTACAGGGAATGACAAGTAACTGTTTGTAGCTAGAAACCATATTTAATCCCATCATTAAGAAAGCTTTGGCACTCACCAGGTACAAAAGGGCTGCAAAATTAGACACTCAACCTTGTTGTTTAATCTTACAGAGTTTAATTTGAATTCAAACTTTAATAATCATATTTCATAGAACTACCCTTACATAGTAGAAAGTCTTTGTATTGGATAATATACTTCAAACATAAAATAATTTGGTGAATAACTTTGTTAAGATTTGACTACCTTAAAAATAATGCAAATTGCTTCTATTTTTTACCTTAAAAAAGAACAATAAAATATTATGCTTTAATAAAATTCATAAGGATAATAAATCTGAGACATGGAGAAATCAAGAGCAATTCAGAGTACTGTTTGACAAGAAACTAGCTCATACGGGTCTTGGATATTAAAAAAAAATATTACTTTAATTATGTTTACGAAGTATTTTTCAAGTTATAATTTGCAGGTGTCTTATCTTCAAGTCATAAATCTTAAAGTCTCAAATCTTTCAAATGCATGCTGTTTCTGTCTGAAAATGTTCTGAATATTTGAGAGCTCAATCAATATAGTATTAGGGTATTCATGTTCCACACAGCAGGAATGGGAACAAATGTTTAACTCAGGCAACTAATGGTGAATAGTCACTGATTATTAGTATTACTGTGATATCATAAAAATAGTAAAGAGTTATTAAAAAATATGGCAAGTGAGACATAATTCTGTCAGTTAAAAAAATAGAAAGTAGGATACTATCGCAAGTACACTCATGAACCTACCAAAGATTCAGCTGTAGAGTACCTGACCATAGAAAGGCTACTCAAATCTATACATAAATTTTAATCAATAATTTTAAATTACTTTGCTTAAACAAAGGAATATCCTAATTGTATATGTTTTAGGTCTTCAAAATCTGAATCTGCCAACTCCCAATACACATTTCTTTTCTAATTTTAGTTCCCAAGTAATAAAATATTCATTTGTTTTTCAAGGATTATTCTAAGTTAGATTTCTTGGACAATGAACAGGAGGCTAAGAAAAACTTACTATGGGTAGAACATGCTTCATCTGTTTCTTAACAAATGTGTGTGTATAAATATGTTTTTACATGCATACGACATTGACACTGGAGATATAGCCTGACTCAGTTATAATATAAAAATCAATAGTAGTGATATTGAGTTACTATTTTTGTTAATAAGTTTTAAATTATTTCTATGTGCAATATTGCTGACATCTTTCCTTAGACGTGATGGTCATAAAGGTCATTACTACCTCTCATCTTTAGCTTTAACATTGAATTTCTGTCCAAAGTAAGTTTCAAAAAGAAGAGAATACAGGAGAATTTGCTACAAATAACTAGAATTTTTTCAAAGCTATTTTAATTTATACTTATTTCTACTACAAATTTCAATATTACTTGAATAAGTTTTAAATTATTTTGCTTATTAATGCTTTAATACTTTTTGCTATAAACCGGGCATGATGGTGCATACCTGTAATCCCAGCACTCGGGAGGCTGAGGCAGGAGGATCGTGAGTTCAAGACCAGCCTGAGCTACATATTGAGTTCCAGGTCAATCTGAACTACATAGTGAGACCCTGTCTCAAAAAAAAAAAAAACAACACAAAAACAAAAACAAAAACACACACAAAAAACCCCCCAAAATATACGTTGCTATCAATCTTATTAACTACAAATGAGATTTTCCCATTGTAGAAGCTAAACTGGAGTTTCTATAATTATAGATGATGCATCTCATCTATAAAAATGTTTGGTTTTTAAGAAATATATAGAATTATCGATTTTCTATTTCATAATTGTGTTTATGTTGACAATTAAGCATGCTTTATTATTAAGTCACATCATATTTAACCTATGCATATTTATAAATAGGTTATTTTATAACTGAATGACTTGAATTGTACTTTAAACAGTTCTGAAGACAGCCATCCAAAGAACTAGTTGTTATTTATTTTTTAATATAATTCTTAGAAAAAGTAGAATGAAAATATTTTTGGTGATATGTTTATTTCAGTTAGGTTATGAACAAAAGGTTGCATTCTATGAAACCAGTTGTTTATATGAACTTTGAAAATGACAACTAATCATTGCTTGTAATAGATTTTTGACTGCATATTTATTTTAAAAAATCAAATGCTATAAACTAATATCCAGTTATTGTAGAAACAAAACTGTTTAACTGCTATTTACTATCGGGGATTTTCATTCTTTGAAACGGTCTGACTATATTAATATGTTTTATTGATTTCTTTATTTTTTATTTTGTAACCTATATAGTCAGTGCATGTGAAATAAAATGTCATTTCTTGTGGGAAAGTAATGTCAGTCACTGGACTTGACAATTATTTTCACATGGACAAGAGCAGCGCTTAGTAATTTGCTAAATATTTGAAAACAGTAGCAATTTTCCTGATTTTTATTTATAAGTACTGAGAAGGCAATAGGTTGATCTGCTCAGACATAAATGAACCTATAACTCCTGGTGCACTACACTCCGTATTTTTTGAATGCCCAAGGTGATAGCAAGTCATTAGATTCCAGAGAAACTAAACTCTAAGAGTACATTTGTTGCTTTGATGTTACAAACTTCAAATGAGAATCTAATAAAAAAGTAGGCTGATGCACTTCTTAGGACAAAATATTGAAATGAAAAAAAAAAAGGTCCTAATATATCTTGGCATTCAAAACATTTTTCTCTGATGCAAATAAAAAGTCCGGTTCACAAGAGAGTAGTAGAATTCAATTTTCATAATAATTTCTGCCTTATTGAAAAAATGCAAAACTCCCTTGATGAAAGAAATGCAAAAGTTCCTATCAAGTAAATGTAAAATATGCTAATGTAGTGATTGGAAAGTCAAGTGCATATGAAGGCTGATACTGGAGATTGCCTTGGCTCCTAATGTTGCAGTTTGTGACAAAGATCAGAAGTATTCTGCAAAGTAATCAGTTACCCTTTGCTTCAAGTCCAACAAAACAATCTGTCCCATTATCCAACATTCACCCATACGATGATTTTTCTTTGTTTTTCCTCATCTCATTCTGGTGTGTCTTCCATTTATGGGCATTCAATTTTATTTAGAAGACTCTAGTTAAACTGTAAATTTTAATTTTGTAATATTTGTCTTTATTATATGATAGTTCTTCCTTTTTATTTCAATTTCAATTTATTTATTTTGGGATGAAAGTAATATTTTAGAATTTGAGGATTGAATTTGTTAAAAACTCAATTCAAAGACACATTGTTACAGGTTTATTGCTAATCAGATTTTTCTGTGTTCAGTTAATGTTCATATTCATATATAGCGTATCCTATTAGTTATAGAGATTAGTATGTAAAATAGTCAAAAGAATGCTAATTCATAATACTTCAAATCTATTATTAAATGATACATTTAATAAATATTTAGGAACATTTAAAGCCATTATATAAATAAATATAAGAAATTATTTTTGACAAAGAGGTATGGATATAGTTATACATTTGTTAATTTAGTGGACAAATTAAAGATGAAATGGATGAATAAAATAACTGCTTATTTCAAAATATAGGGGACATCTATAATTTTAAACTTTGAATCTTAAATAAGTTTCTACATTAAGTAATAGTTCTGAACAAATGAGTAGATCATATGAATTTTTGTTTTCAGAAGCAAAGAAATATGAAGTTATATTCTAAGAACTGAGAATGAACTCAGTCAAAATATGTCCAAATCTCAAGATTTCTAGAAATGGTCACACTACTCTGACACCCTATAAAGTCTGACAGGCTAATTCATTAATCCCTGACTTAAAACTCAGAACTGAAATCATTCTCATATAACCTTAGTCTGAAACACCTCTGGCATTTGTAATACTCAACTATCAGTTTCTCTTTTCATATTCATTTATTTCCCATAGATTTCCTCTACTGCAGGTCAAGCCTTTTATTTTCTCTAATGAGAAATACCTTTGATAGTGCTCTTCTTTTTAAATATACATGACATTTTAAAGTTTCTTTCAATATTTCTTTCATCCAACAAGAAGGTGAAAATTTGAGGTTATTCTTGTCACTGAAACCTCATGACTAAAATAGTGTTAAAAACTAGTGAATCAGCCATAAATGTAGTGTAATAACAATAAGTGAAAAATGAGAATCAATTACCTAAGTTTTAAAGTGACAGCTCTGGTAATACTGTATGACAATTTGCTGGGCATATATTTTGCTAGATATCTCAGAAGTGTTATCTCATTTATTTATATAATTTTCATAACAACTCTCTGAGGTAGAAACCACTACTCCTGTTTCATATGTGAAACTAAAATCCTGTGTGTTTTTTTGACAAACATGTTCAAATATTTACCTGGTTATCCAGATCCTTGCTGCTGTTACATATTTAAACAGAAATATCCAATGGAGGTTTTCTACATAAATCTATTGCTATATCATGCCAAGGATTAGCAGTGCTTTGTTTACTCTGGAAATACAGTAATACTGTTTTTAAATACAATTCCAGAAACTTCAGAACCAACTCAGAAAATTCATTATGTCCCTCAAAAGCAACTCTCAGTACCAAAATCTAATAGGTTAGAATTATCTAAAGAATCCAAGCTCATAAATGCATGTACACATTTTTCTCTAATCTCATCCAAAGTCTGTAGGTTATGATAGCTGACTGGAGCTCCATGGGCACAATGGTACTGCTTAGTTGCTATGGTAGTTCCCCCTTGTGGGGTCCAGGGTCATTTTTTTTTTAACCAAAGCCCTTCAATTTATTGATCAAGCTCCAACACATTATGTAACACAATCTGTTCTACTCAAAGATTAATGATGTAAATGTTAATCTCTTCTAGAAATAACTTCACAGAAATATTTAGACTCAAGTTTCACCAGATATCTGAGTCCTGTGGCCTAGCCAAATAAAAATCATAAAATCAACCATCTTTGACAGCAAAGCTTAGTTGTTATGAGTACCCAGGGACACATACTCAGAATGCTTTCAGAATTATTTTCCTGATGGGGTGGGAGGCTAAGTTATCTACCAGCCACCTCCACCATACACCACTGAAGTTCACCCTCAGGGGCCTTAGACTTCATGTTTTTCTTGGCTGTATTTTCCTGCTGTGCTAAATAGATTTTTTTTTTTGTGGCATTGGAGGTGTATCTAGATGACTTTTATAAAGACTGTAGTGGGTCTGAGGTTACATGGTACTGACCTTAAATGTTGCGGCTATAATTGGTGGTATATAGAGATGTGACTTTCAGTGTTTTCAAATCTGTATTTCTAAACCTGCAGCCTCTATAAAAAAACTACAGTACTCTGAAAAAGGAGTTTGAACTGGATATCAGAAAATGGAAAGATGCCCCATCCTCCTCAATAGATAGAATTAATACTGTCAAAATGGCCATACTCCCTTCCAGAGATTTAATGCAGTGGTGCTGCCAACTACCTCACAAACACAAGGTTCTGAGATGCCCAGGACCAAAAAAAAAAAAAAGTCCTTACTTCCCAAACTGTTGTACAGATTCAGTACAGTCCAAGTCAAGATACCAACAGCATACTTTACAGATCTAGAGAAAACAATCCTAAAATTCATATAGAATCCAGAAGAGACTCAGAATAGTGAAGGGAATCTTGGGCAACACGAAAAAAGCAAAAGGCCTTATAATGCTTGACTTTTAGCTATACTACAAAGCAATTGTAATAAAAATGTCATAGTGCTATAACAAAATCAAAAACATGGATCAATAGAACAGAAAAGATGATTCAGGAACATCTTTAACAACATTCAGCTATTTAATCTTTGACAAAGAGTCCAAAAGCATACTTTGGAGAAAGATACCCTGTGAAACAAGCAATGCTGGAAAAACTGGATAACTGTTAGCCGAAGATTGAAATGACCTTTATCTCTCACTCTGTACTAAATTAAAATAAAAAGGGAATGTGGGAAAATAAAAAAATAAGAGAAAATGAAAAAAAGGAAACAGTGCTTGTAAACAGGGAGGGGAGGAGGGGGTGAAGGGAGGGCAGGGACAAGGGGGAAAAATGAGAACCAAGACCTGTCATGTAAAGGTACAAGATCCCAATGATGAATGTAACTGTGCTGTATACCTAAAATGTACCAATAAACTCAATAAAAAAAGAGGAGACATGCAAAAAAATGGGGTCAAAGCTTTAAGAGTTAAAACTAAAATATTAAACCTACTGGAAAGTAAATTAAATCAAACACTTGAAATCGTAGGTTTAGGAAAGGATTTTCTAAACAGAGACATAATTGAACAAGAAATATCAAGAATACTGATGCTGTATTCTATCAGGCTAAGAAGCTTTTGTACAGAACAAGAATGAATAGCAAAGTGAAGAAACAATCTACAGAATGGAAAAAAAATGTTCGCCAGCTACTCCTTGGGCAGAATATACAGAGAACTTAAAAATTAGACCTCCTAAAACTAAAGACCAAGTCAAGACATCAATAGATATTTTACGGAGAAGTAGTATAAAAGGCCAACAAATATATGAAAAAGTGTTCAACATCTCTGGCTATAAGAGAGATGTAAACTAAAACAATGCTTTGATTCCATTTTACTCTATAAAGAATAAAATAATCAGGAAATCAAAAATAATGAATGTTTGTATATCTATGGTGCAAAAGGATCCATCCTATGGATGGTTGGTGGGAATGTAAACTAATAAGACCATTATGGAAATTAGTACAGAGATTTCTTAGAGAGAAATTCAATATGACCCAGTTATCTTCTTTATAGGTGTATATTCCCCAAAGAGCTTAACATGTCATACTACAGTGATACATGCGTACCAATATTTATAGCAGCAAAATTCATAATAGCTAAATCCTAGAAGCAGCCTATATACACAGCAACAGATAATTGGATAAAGAAAATGTGATATCCATATATAGTGGAATACTACTCAGCTGTAATAAAGTATAAATTCAAGAGATTATCAGGAAAATAACATTGCTCAGTGAAATAAATCAGGCACTAAATCTAGAATACTATGTAACCTCCCTCTCTTGAGTAGGCAAAGTACAAGCTAAAAGAAAACTAAAGGAAGGATAGGAGGAGACAAGGGAACAGATCTCTTACAGATGGAATCTGGCCCAGGGGATCCAGAGCAAGGGGCAAGGTGAAGAGGATGGGAAACAGGTGGAGTTAAGACGTGCCAAGTACAGGATATAAATAACCTAATGAATATGGCAACGATACGTCATAACCATGAGCTACAATTAATAACATCAACAAGATTAAAAAGGACAGAAGCGAGTTAGTGGGCAGAGGGAGGGACAGAGGAGCAAAGGGTACTAAAAAATAAACAAGTTGTATTATGTACATGTACCGACTCCCTAAAAAATTGTAAAATGTATGTCCTGAAATGTGTACTCATAAACATAAAAATCATTTAAAGACTATTAATCATTTCAAATATAACCTCTTTTAATTATTTTTCCCTCTTGCTGGTTTTCTAGCATTTTCTTTAAAGCCTAGTGGAATAAATGCTCACCATACCGAGAAGCCTATAAAAAAGTGTGTTTCGTCCCCCAATTCTCCAGTTGTCCTTTCTTTTTCACCTGTGTATTCCTTCACTTTACAGCCAGCGTGCATCTGAAGCCTGGAGGACATCACCCCCATAACCAGTGCTGTCATCTTATTCCAAGTCACTCTCAGTTCTTGTTGTCCAAATCATAACAGGCTGCAGAATGCAGTTAAAAATAAAGTAAGATCTTGCCATTTTATGTTGAAAATATGCCAGAGTCTTCCCATCACAAACATACCGCACATCTGAACTTGGTAGTTAATATGGCTCTTTCATGATCTTTAAGAGCTCTTCCCATTTATTCATTATTGTGGTCCAGTCAAAATCCATTCTTGTATCTGCTCACAATTCATTGTCTCAGTAAGCTTCCTCCAAAACTCCTTATTTAAATTGTCCAACTTTACCGTGACTCCTGATATCACATGTGATGCTTTGCTCTGCTCTATTCTGTTTTGTGCATTTATCAATACCTATGCCCCATATTGCAGTAAATATTTATTTTTTTCTGAATTTAAATAAAAGGTTCAGCCATGTATTGTTATCATTTGATGGTGTAAATAATGTATGATGATAAAAAACTTTATACTGTTTAGACATGTACTATGTATTTTTGTTTATATTGGTTTTATAATTTTAAAAATGCAGAACTTCTTGCATATATTTTCCTTACAGTTTATACAAGTATCTTTTGTTTTTAATATTTTTATTCTTGGGATGGGGATTTAGCTCAGTGGTTCTAATGACTGCCTCACAAGTGCAAGGTCCTGAGTTCAATACCCAGTACCAAAAAAATTCTTCACAGAATTTATTAATCTGCACTTAACTTCGTTTGTATCTGAGTGTGCAACAATTTAGTCTCCAAGCAATGGAGCCTCAATAAATAGGTTTTTGATATATTTAATTAAATAACTATAGTTAACACTGAAATGTAAAGCAATTCTATGTCAGAATTAAAGCAATCTGACAATAATTCCTATTGAGACTAAACTAACTAGAACCAAAAAGTATTTTTCAGCCTTAATGGTGTTACTTGAATTTATAGGGTTTTTTTGTATTATTAAAGAGATGATAATAGTATTGTAAATGTTTAATTTTAAAGCAAAAGAAAGAGTGGAGATCATTATATTTAACCTTGGTATACAAAGCACAAAATAATTATTATTTTATTGACAATTGGCTTTTAGTTTTTATACAAATATTAGCTAAATGAATGAATAGTGATTTGCAAAGACAAAAGACAATTTAGTCTTTGCTTTTGAGTGTTCCAAGTCCCACCCTTTCCTCTCACTAATTTGATTTTGGGAGATGTAAGCTAAGGAGCTAGACAAGTATTTTAAAACTTCTTTTCCAATGACAAACATCAGACTTTCTCTTTAGAAATTTATAAAATCATCAAATGCAGTTTTTCAATTTTAAGTTTGACCTCATAACCAACTATTACCTATTTTTATGCCACCTTCTCTTTATATTAATTATATGAACTTAAAATTCTATATAATTTTAAAACATTTTCCATGCTTAGTCAAATCTCTTACCATTATTACTTTATTTTTTTAAAAAACTCTCTTCTTTTATGTGAAGTTTCCCATTATATCTTCTGATTAACATTTTTTTCCAAGGAGGTGTATACTTTGAGAAAATTACCAAGAGGACTGGATATTGCAGAGTGACATTTGCATGTACCATTCTAGACACACTAAGCCTGATTTCTGTGGTCAATTCTTGCCTTCTTTGCCTAATTTAATTCTGGGTTCTATTTCATCATGAAGTGTTTCAATATTATTTCCCTCCAGGCACAATCATTCTGTCAAATTGAATTTCTTTCTCCTTTTTTTTCAAACCAAAGAGTGAAACCAATAGTTTTGAGCACGCCTAGATGCTATCTTCAGCTTCACGATGTAGCATCACCGCCATCCTACATCTGCACAACACCATCCTGCACAAATCTGCTGCTCCATATGTCGTATCCTGTGAGGAGATTACAATGGGCTTGAATTTGGATCTCAGTCACAGATTCCCTGGAGACATTTCACAGAAAAAAAAAAATAGTGCTTGAGCCAACACTTAAATCTTTGCCTAGAGCTACCCAACTCCAGAGAAATATAAGGCAGAGGAAAGCATAAACTCCCCAATTTTTTTAAATCTTTCAAGGAATTTGTCCTGTTCTCTTTGTAGTGATTCTTTTCTGTTGATACTGGCAGTTTTATTTTTAAATTTAAATACTTTATTTTGTGGCTGTGTTGTCCATTGCATTATATTCAATGCCAGCTCTTATTCTTTTAAAATAAAACCATTTGGCGCATCCTTAAATTGTTTGGGGATTGGAGACGAGATAAAGTTCTACACTGGGAAAAGAAAAAACATATATATATTTCTATCAGCCTACAATGCAGATAAAAGATTTGGATATGGATGATTAAAGGGAATCTTTGGATCTAGCTGTGTCATTCTTTGAATCTCAAAAAGTGGATAAACACTGCTTCCAGTATGTTGGTGATTAGTGAGATCTAGAAGAAGATAAACTTGTTAAAGAGCTTGAACAATGCACAGAAGAGATAACTCAAAAAACATGGCTCATGTATTCCAGCATCTAAACTGCTTCCTTACCACCACAAGCAAAGTATGGGGAGAGCAAGCACATTGACATTGAGAAAGTTATTTAATAATTGTGAAGTATTCAACTTTCAAATATAAACAAAACTCCATTATGTAGAAATCATGGTTTCTTTGAATAGCTTATTATATTAATATTCATTAATAATGAAGATATTTACTGTTGGTTTATATAATTTTTGATAATATTTTAGGATGAATCCCCTTTGCGTATGCAAATTATCTGAGTCTCAGCTAGAAAAATGTATAAGTAAACTGGATTCTTATCATTCCTTCAAAGACTGAAAATTATTACTTTTCAATCTATTCAATCCATTGATCCATAATAAAACATATTCTTCAATTTTCTTTCTCATCTTCACTGAGATAAATCATTTGGCAATTTCAGCATTTCAGAACCTATTTTACAAAGAAAAAAGAGTCATCAAATCCTAAACAATAATAAAATCATAATAAAACCAAAACCTTAAAATGTATTTATGATTTTGTCTTCATTTACTCTCCAAAACTGTTCATTACCTAGAGAGATACGATGTTTCTTTTCAGAACTCAAATGCTTTTCGGATACACAGAAGTAAAATGAGTTTTTGATTTGTTTGAATTCCCATTTATTTCTACTGAGCTTATTATTTTCACTATGTATTATTTTTAATTGTAGTGACATATTAGACTAACAGCAAAAACAAAAATGCATTTATAGCTTCCAAAATACCCACTGTAGAGAACAAACAAGAAATAATGAATTAAGTTGTTCTTAAATGAATTTAAAAGTGTCAGGTTGTTACTCGGAGATTACTGATCTCTCTTTACACTCTCCATTACCTGATTTTAGAGAGAAATATGAGAAAAATGCATGAAACATGAAGAAGAATTGAGGATTGGGGAATTAATAAGAAGGGCAAAATGGTAATAATTTAAAGAATGGTAGTAGTCATTTTTGTGAAGTTGAGCAATACCAAATGGTAAAATATTAATAATGAATATACTGCAAGCTATTGCTATAGAATATAAACATTTGAATTCAAATTCAATAAGCAGAGTCATCAAGTACATTAATCTAATGAAAGAGACAAGGAAGAATTTGAGGTGGGTAAATATGCACTTAACCAGTTGGTTTTACAATTTTGCGTTGACAGTAAGATAAAACATGATTAAAACAAATCTCTCATTGTAACATACATTCTGGTGTTTTCTATTTTTGTGCAAGAAATCTGACAAAATAAATTATGATGCTTGAAAACTAAATTTGTCTTAGAACATTTATAAAAATTTGTATAACTCTGTAGATAAACAGAGAAATAGAGAAATAGGAACATATGAATCACAGGTAAGAAAGTACTGTTGACCAAAACCTTTTCTTCTAATTAGGTAAAAACTTTAAAAAAATGAATCATAGAAGTTTTAGAAAATGAATCATTAAATCACTATTAGACAAAATATTGTGTCGGAATTGCTGTTTGAACTAAAGAAGAGTTGGAGTCCTTGTTTAAAATTTCTATAAGATTTTGTCATTCTACTCTATATTTGTAGGCAATAAGTTATAGAATATTTTGTACTTCACATAAGAGAAATCAGAAAGAATTAAGAGCTTGACAGGATATATTGAATTATGGAGCATCTTAAAGTTCTAGGGCAGACAAATAGAAAAAGCAAACTGGAAACCTAATCCAGAGGTTTGTCGTACTAGATAAAAGGTACCGGGAAGTAATTTTCATTTTGCTGCCCTTGTGCGTCCTCCAGTATTTTCAAAATTAAGAGGAAAAACAACAAAAACGTTCCAGATGTTTTTTGCAGCAGAGTAAGAGAAGTAATGATAACCCCTCTCTCCCCATTATGAGGATTTTCTCCAAAAGAGTTCAGGGCTTATGAGATGAGCACTGCATGGAAACAGTGAGGTTTACATCTGAGAGAGCAGAACAGGTTCTCAGATAAAAGTTTTGTGAAATTTTAATAAAATTTTGTAATTTAGTGGTATATTGATACACAGTTTCCTTGGTTCAAAGATCAGTTTTATAATAACAAAATGCAAACAAAACCTCCTTTCACAATTTCCCCTCCTGACCTCTGGATGCTATCTTCCTCAATCTTTAATTATTTTAGAGTCAATAAAGGAAAAGTAGTTCTTTCTAAAACTTTTGCTTGTGGATTAGTGTCTAAACACACATTGCTGATTGCACCACTTCATCTGGAAAGGAAAAAGCCCATTTATATTTTACAGGCATTTCTAAAATTATTCTACTAAATTGATGATTAAATAAATCCTATTTCTTTGTAGAAGTGAGAAGTAATTTTGAATAATCAGAAAAGCTTCACACACATTAAAAAAAAATCTATATATATGTTTTGCTTTTGTTTTTGTTTTTGGTGCCAGGGATTGAACTCAGGTCCTTGCGCTTGCAAGGCAGGCCATCGAATTGCTGAACTAAATCCCCGGCCCAATAAATATATTTAAAAATAGAAATATAACTAAACCTTATTATAAATTTATAAAAGACAGATACTGTCCTACCTTTGAATTAGTAATTAAGTAAAATATATTACAATCTAATTTCAATTTTGAAAATAACTTCCTATAAGGAGGTAGGCTTTCTGATTTCTGTTACCAAATTACCAGGCATCTTTAGCTACTGCTTAGTTTTTTCAAGAAACATCAGGTTAAGGTCTGCAGCAACTAAAAACAAGTTTGCCCCAAAATTTAAGCTGTTATACCCAGCCTAAATATGTCTTTCATTAATTAACACAATTATCTACAACTAAATTTAATAAAGCACAACTTTTTCTAATAATATGTGTCTGCAACTTTACACAGAAAGATACTGCACAGTATAACCATTAAAGAAAATCTGAGGAAGGTAAAGAAATTCACTTACTCTTTTGAGCAAAGTGATGGAAAGAGAAATAGAACTTCATGAGTTGATAGGATATAAATTATTTTTAGATAAGTCAATATAGTTGATTTTCAATATTCTGTAGCATTTTATATTTTATTTATTTATTTGTTTGTTTGTTTGTTTGTTTTGAGACAGGGTCTCACTATGTAGTTGAGACTGACCTGGAATTCACTATGTAGCCCAGGCTGGTCTCGAACTCACAGCGATCCTCCTGCCTCAGCCTTCTGAGTGCTGGGATTACAGGCATGCACCACCACACCGGCTTCTAGCATTTCAATTTTTCCTTATAAATTGAATTCTCTGACTCTTCAAAAATATTTATTAAATTTTGCTTTTAATAAACAAGTATTAATGATTTCATATATGAGAAATAATATGCTATACTGGTGTTTCAGTGTCTGGTTTACTTCAAAAACAATATTGCCCAATTCCCAATTGTTTTTAATGGATGGACATTTCATTGTTTATATGAACCATATTTTCCTTATCTATTCATCTATTGATGACTATCTACATGGATTCTATATCATAGCTACTGTGAACAGTCCAGCAATAAATATGGGCTTGAAGGTAACTTTCAGGATTGCTGTTCTCATTTCCTGTGTGTGGTGGATTAACTAATGGTCAGCTTGGATGGAAACACCCAGCTAAACTGAGTCATTGTTGTTCTGGGCATGGAAAACCCACTTGAGCATTGGTGACAACTGCATAAAAGCAAGAGGGGAAGATTACATGTTGCTGATTCCTGGGAGAAGATTTGTGCAGCTGGTTTTCGTAGCTAGTGCAGACTTTCTAGGTTCCACCACTGGCCTTTGGGCCTTCTTGGTAGAGAGCCTCGATACAGATTTGCTGTGGGCTCTAGGCCTCCATCTGAACTCATGGGGGACATTACTGTGGGGTCCAGGTCCTCCTTGGCTGGATTCTTCAGGTTTTTAGAATGTGGACAGATCTCTTGTATGCATCTACATTTGACTTCGTGGGTGAATATAAGACAATCTTATAAATTTTAATGTCTTGTACCAAATTTATTCCCTTGCAAAACCCTAACTACTGCATTATGGATACATAGCCAGAAGTGGGATATGTGGATCATATGAGAGATCTATTTTTAGGTTTTTGAGACATCCATACTGGTTACTGATTATATTGTGATTATACTGTAATGGTGATTATACTGCATTAGTTTATTTGCCTACAAAAGTTTGAGAGTTTCTTTTTCTACAGCCTCACCAGCATTTATTTTGCTTTATTTATTTATTTATTTCCTCTTACATTCATTCCGTTATCTATTTAATAATAATTCTAATGGGTGAGATTATATTTCTTTAATTTGCATGGTGGTTACTAATATTGAGGTTTTTTTATACATTTAGTGGCCATTTGTGGATCTCATTTTTCATCATATCTACTCAGATCATTTAACCATTTTTTAATGGATTGCTTTTTGTTGCTCTTAAATATTTGGACTTCCTTTTATATCCTTGATACTAATCTTCTTTCAGATGAAAACTTATAAAAGATCTCCTCCCATTTTCTAAGTTGTGTCTTCACATTGTTTTTCCTATGCTGTGCAGAAGCTTTTTAGTAGGACTAATTCAATCTATTTTTCTTTTGTTTCATGTGCTATGGGTTCCCATAAATATTGTGAGTACCATTATCTTATAATATTTTCAATTTTTTCTTCCATTATATTTCTGATAGTTCGGTCTTCGATCTATTTTGTGTTGATTTTTATGTACCACGAGAGATAGTCAAAGGTCAGTCTTGGGCAAATGAATATTCAGTTTTGACTACCACAGTATTCGAGAGCCTATGTTTCTCCAGTGCGTGTTTTAGCACCTTTAAGGAGAATTAATTGCCCATTTGATTGACTTGTAGAATCTCTGTTCTTGTTGATCAACTTGTATGTCTGCTTTTATGCCACTACCTGCTGCTTTGATTGCTATGGTTCTGTAGTATGTTTGATACCAGCTCCAATGTTTCCTTTTCTGTCACTACTTTACAGTCGACCCATAAATTATGACTAGTCTGATACATGAACAACTTGGGTTAATTAGGTTAATGGAAGACTCATATGCCTCTTGTTATTTATAGCGTATACCCAAATAAACATCCAGATCTCAGATTTAGGATTTACAACCAACTTGAGTTACTACCAGCCCTCAATTAGTTTTGTAAATTGAGGGTCCACTATATGTATTTGGGAGATCTTTCCATTCTTTGGAGTTTTCAATTTTCCTCATAAGTATTTTAAATATTCCTTGTAAATGACTTTTGCTTTTTTTTTAAATTTAGTTTTCTTCTTTCTGAAAGATCTCATGATTGTATAAAAATGCTACTCCTTTTATGTATTAATCTTGTATCTGCAACAATGGTAAATTTGGCCATGAATTATGATAGTCTTTTGGTAAAGTGTTGAGATTTTTCTCTATACAGAATCCTATCATCTATAAACAGAGACATTTTGACTTCCTGTTCATATTTCTTTTATTTCTTTCCTTGCTTAACTACTCTGGCTAAAATTTCTACTTTTGTACTGAGTAAGACCAGTGAAAATAAATGCTTATATTTTGTTTCAGAACTTACAGGAAATGTTTTCAGTTGTTCTCTATTCAACAGTGTTGACTGTGGTTTGGTCATGGATATCCTTTATTATGTTGCAGTATACCAAATCCGTCTTAGTTACTTTTCTTGTTGAAACAAAACACTCAACACTCATAAATTGAAGCTGGAAAGATCTATTTAGCTCATAGTCTATTTTCCTTCTTCTTCTTCTTTTTTTTTTTTTTTTTTTTTTTTGTACCAGAGATCAAACTAGGTACCACACGATTGCAAAACAGGTGGCAGAAGCACTGAACTAAATCCTCAGCCCTATTTAGCTGATAATTTATAGAAGTTTCAGTCTATAGTCAGCTGGCTCTGGGGCAGGGTGGCATTGCAGAGGGGCATTGGAGGGGAGAAACAGTCTATGGTGTTGCAAGGTAGGAAGAAGGTGGCAAGCAGTGAAGTATGAAAGCAGCAGCAGCAACCAAGCACACCTGCTTTTACAGTATATTTCATCCAGTCTACCTTCCCTTTGGGAAGTATCACCTTGGGACACCCTTTAATCCCAGCATCAAACCCTTGATACCAGCATTAAACTCTTAATCCCAGCATCACACTCTTGACAGCATCACACCCTAGATCCAGACAACTCTGAAAAGTTCCACCTATTGGTGCATGAGGCTTTGGGGGATATATTTAGATACAAGTCATAATTACTTCTATATTTTAGTATTCTTTTTTCAGTAGTCAAGTGTGGGTGTGGGGGAAGTATTTTTATCATGAAGTAATGTTGAATATTATCAAATGCTTTTCTGTATCTACTGATATAATCAAAGGATTTTTATCATTTTGTTGATGTGATTTATCACATTTTTAAATATATTGAGCCATTTTTGTACTGTGTTACTGGAATAAATTCAAATTGATCATGGTAGATAAATTTTTTGTGCTACTGAGTTGAATGTGCTACTATTGTGTTAAGAAATTTTACATACAGTCATAAGATATTTTGCTCAGTATCTTTTAATTTGTGTCATGCATTTTTCTGGTTTGGGTAGTAAAATAAGCTGATATTATGGAATAAGTTTTGAAATGTTCTTTCCCATCTGGTTTCTTGGGGTACTTTGAAAGAATTAATGTTAGTACTTTGGTAATATTTGATAGAATACAACAATGAAATGAGGCTCTCTGGTTTTGGACTTCACTTTGTTGGGAGACTAGTACTGATTCATTCTCACTACTCACTAACCTTAGTTTAGATTTTTCTATTTTAATTTTTCAATTTTATATCAATTGTATATATAAAGAAGTACATTTGTTTGGGGTTTTCTAATTTGTTAGCAAATAGTTACTAATAATATTTTTTACTAGCTTTGTTTTATCAGTTGTAAAACCTTCTTTTACATATCTAATTTTATTAGATTAATACTTTTCTTAGTCTATGTAAAGGTTTACTAATTTTATCTTGTATAGAAAACAGACTCATTTTACTGATGTTTTAAAAAGACATTTTAGTTTCTATTTCATTATTTCTTTCTTTTGAGACAGGGTCTCACTATGTAGTTGAGACTGACCTGGAACTCCTTGTGTAGCCTAGGTTGGTCTTGAACTCACTCACAGCGATCCTCCTGTCTCAGCCTCCCGAGTGCTGGGATTAAAGGCGTGTACCACCATGCCCGGCCCTCTATTTCATTACTTCTGCTCTGATATTGTTTATTGTTTTTCTTTTGCCAATTTTAGGTTTCAATTGCTCTTGCTTAATTTGAAAGTCTTTGAGAAATGTTATGCAGTTATTTATTTGAAATCTTTATTTTTTTAAAATTTTAAGTATTTATTTGTATAAATGCCCTATTAGAACTGGCTTTACAACAGCCCGTAAATATGGTATGCTGTGTTTTCATTACATTTGCTCACAGAAATTAAATTGATAAAAAAATTTTATTAGTACATATTTGTAGTACATATGATTATATTCATCTTGGAGGGTTAGAAAATGTAAACAATACATCTTAATTCTTTTTACTTCTCCTGTATCTCCCCTCCCTTACACCTTCCTCCATCTCTAATTTCAAGAACTGTTTATGTCTCTGTTTCGATATAATTATTGACCTATTTTTCATTGTTTTTTATCTGCATTAATTTTCATATTTTCTGAAAAATGTTTTTGTTATTTCCTAGTTTTATTCTATTGTGGTCAGATAAGAAGGGAGACATGATTTCGATTTACTTTAATTTTTTTGGTTTTGCCTAATATATTTCTATTATAGATAATGTTCCATTTGCTGAGGAACATAATGCATATTGTGTAGTTGTTGGATGAAATAATAGGTGAATGTTAAATCTATTTCATCTATAATATAATTTTTTAAATTTTCTGCCTGAATCACCTACCCATCGATGAGACTGCGGTAATTCCCAAAGTATGTTGGATCCTCTTTCTGCTTTCCTTTTAGATCTATTAATGATTACTTTATAAAATTAAGCTCTGTGGCATTAAGGTACGTATATATTTGCTGCTATCACATTTTTTGTTAAATTGAAACTCTGGTCCTCCTGCAATTTTTTAATCTTTTTACAGTTTTTATCATTTAAGATATATTCTTCTGATATACTTTTCCTTCCTTTGTCAACATGGAATTTTTTCATCAATGTATTTACAATATAGTTTGTTTTTATTGGTTAAATGAGATTCTTGGATGCAGCATATAATTGAATCGTTTTGCATCCATTCAGCCAGTCAGCAGCTTTTAACAGAATAATTTTGACTACTTACATTTAAGATTATTATACATATGTAAGGACTTACTCTATTTTGTTAGATGTCTTCAATTTTGAATATTATTTCTTCCTCCCTTATTGCTCATGTTTGTGGCTTGGTAGATATTGTATTGATAACTTTTTCATTCCTTTGTGTTTATTTTTCATGTGTCTGCATTACCAATGAGTTTTATACTTTCTTGTGTTTTCATGATGGCAATTATTTTCCTTTTTGCTTTAAGATAGAAGACTACCTTAAACTATCTTAAGACCTTTCTAGTAATGATGAATTTCCTGTTTTTGCTTATTAAAAAAATCTTTGTTTCTAGTGCATAGCTTTATTGGATGCAGTATCTTTATTGACTTTTTTTTTCCAAAATGTGTAATATGATATTAAATATCCTTCTGTACTTTAAGATTATGATAAATAAATATCTGAAATTAGTTCATTGGGGACTCCTCTAAGTGTTATTTTGCATTATTTCTTTCAGGTTTTAGTTATCTTTTTGTTCTTTTAACAGTATGTTAGGGTAAGGATCTTTTCTAATACTTTCTGTTGTGAGGCTCTCACAACTGGATGCACATATTTGTCCCATAATTAGGAACATTATCAGACATTATTTTATTGAATACATTTTCTATGTCTTCTCTTTATTCTTAACCTTTACTTACTCAAAAAATTCAAATATTCATTCATGTAATTTAGTACCAAATGTCTTAAAGGCTTTCTGCACTTTTTAATTCTACCTGGAATGTTTCAAGACACTTATTTTCAACTTCAGATATTTTCTTCACTTGATCTACTTTGCCTTGAGTCTTTCAACTGTTTCCAGATGGGCACCGTAGTGCAGTCTTCCTACAACTTCTTTGGCTCTTCTTAATTAAAGAAAAAGTTTCATTCATGTAATTTAGTACCAAATGTCTTAAAGGCTTTCTGCACTTTTTAATTCTACCTGGAATGTTTCAAGACACTTATTTTCAACTTCAGATATTTTCTTCACTTGATCTACTTTGCCTTGAGTCTTTCAACTGTTTCCAGATGGGCACCGTAGTGCAGTCTTCCTACAACTTCTTTGGCTCTTCTTAATTATTAAGAAAAAGTGTGCAGTAAGGTGAGGTCAAAGGAAACACTCTTCAGAGGCTACACAGAGCTGGTGGGACTCTCATGTCTCAGGAAGGTGTGGCATATGCAGTAGTGGGTGTGGGATACCCACTTTGCGTCCACTCCATCAATGGGAATGGTAGGATGAGTCAAGTGGTCAGCATTTATGTCCTTCGTTTGAGGTGAGCTCTATGGCTGGGAATATCTTGTGGCTTTGGTAGCCCCATCATCTGAAGACCTGAAGCACCTGTCATCAGTTTTGGCAGTAACTTGGTCCTTCTGCAGAAAGGGGAACCACAGCTTCCTCCCATGACGCTCACACAGAACAATGACATTAGTGCAAGCCTTGAAGCGGCATAGGGGTGGGGCAGCAGTGAGGGGGTGCATAGTGATAGCTTCTTAGCCCGATGGGAGAGAAGCACATGCCCATACCTGGCCAGGGGGCTGTGCTGATATGAGTACTCCTGCAGTGGCCCTCAGTCCTGACACTGACATAGGCCCATACCTAGCTGGCCATGCCCTACTCTCAAGAGTCAAGTGTTCTGATCTGTCACTGGAGCATGGCACTTCCTAGCTTTCTCTGTGCCGAAATGCCAGCCACTTTTCATACAGGGAACTAATCAGACTTCAATGCTAGGGTTACAGTGCCTTTGTGGGTAAAGTTGAGTCTGTGAGGCCATCATCCCCCCAGCCAGTGTGGGAAAATATCAACAGTGTCCCAGAAATGGAGATAAGCAAGGGTTTCTGATCAGCTAGAGCACTATGAATTCAGTAATGGTTTCCCTTAATGGTGGCATCCAACCACAGAAACCTGAGCTTTGGGGTGTTTTATGGGGAGACAATGTGAGTTTCTGCTCCAAAGGAAAGTTATTGTGAAGATTGTAGTTTGCTCAATTCACTGGTCTTCTACTTTGCGATTATTGTTATCTCATAGCTAGGAATGCCAGCTTCTGTATCAATGGAGCTTCTGAGGACTCTGCTGTTAATCTCTTCCTCTGCACAAGGGAAATCACTACTCCAGCTTGGCAGACAGAGTAGTAGTTTCTCAAATATTTCTCCTCCAGTACTGCTGCACCAGGTTAGTGAGTTTACAAGGTTCCTTTCTCTCCTTGCAGATGCCAGCATTTTCCCATGGTCACTCACTTTAAATTGCAAATCTAGATGCTGCTTTTCTTCTGTGTGACAGGAAAAGGTGAATGCTGGACATCTCTGTTCAGCCATCATTTTGGAGGATGGCTGATAACCGTTTTTCTGAAAATGTATTTATCTTCTGTCACATTTGGAAACACGTACAACATTCAGGAAGCATAACAGAGAGAAAGCAAATTATGTGGACTAAAGAGAAAACTTATATAGCTTGTTCCTACATTTTCTTGCCACCTAGATTGTACATATTAACTTCAGGGACAGAATCCAAACCCAGACCCTGTAGAGCAACACTGAGAGTCCTGAAGCTTCCAGAATTTCCAAGAAAAAGCTCCCAAAAAATCATGAGTCAGCAAGTCATCTACACAAAGATGCTCATCAAGTGTCTTTAAAGCAGATCATCTTCAGGGGACAACTAAAACTTTAGCCCAAATAAGGTTAGAGTGGTTTTAGACTAATTTAATTTTAATTCATGAATAAATTAGTCCAACCAGGAGGGTTGATACAACATTTTCAAAATTTCTTCAGAATTGAATTTTTTTTTTCTACGAGAAAGAATGCTTCTTTTGACAGTGGTGAATTTTTCACTGTGCAGGGTCCTTACCTCTCCTCTGTGTCTACCTATCCATCTCCCATTCTATTCTCACACACTGCCATTTCCTGCCTTCTTAGCATCACCTACATTATCTCTTGGTACATTTTGCTTTTAACAGCACATAATTTAAGACCCACATATCCCAGCCCCAATTAAACAGTGAGCACTAAGTGGAGAGTGTGTGTGTGTGTGTGTGTGTGTGTGTGTGTGTGTGTGTGTATCTAC
>NW_022900926.1:58865424-58898801 GCF_012274545.1 Fukomys damarensis | reverse complement strand
GTGTGTGTGTGTGTGCATCTCCACTGCTAGTAGTATGACAGGAATTTTTCTTCATTTTTTTTTTTTTTGTACTGGGGATCGAACTCAGGAACTTGCACTTGTGAGGCAGCCACAGTGCCACTAATGCTAAATTCCCAGCTATATTTCATTTTTAAGGAAAGGCTAATTTTTAGAGTGAATCACAAAAAAGTGATTAATATTTTATCTTAATATTGAGTGGCATTTAGTGATTGAATTAAGAGCAAGTGTTACCTGTACCATAGCAGTATATTGGAAAACATTTTTCCATGGTATTAGAAATGATTTCTGCTAAATAAAATTACCTAAGTATACACCTTTCTTCCCATCTTTATGGACTGCATTTTCATAACTAATCAGGAGGGGATAATTGTGTATTAAATGAAATGGCAGGATGGTGGAGAACAGAGGTACACTATTCATGTTGATATTTTGTCTATATATTTTTATTGATAAAAAAGCCACACTTCAATTTCAATTCTAAAATGAAAACAGCTTTTTCAAATATAATATTTAAAGTATTAAAAAAACTCACCAAGATTCTCTATTATAATATATGATATAGACTTCTTTTTCATATGGGGGATGGACCTTGCTCTTGCAAGGCAGGTGGCAGAACCACGGAGCTAAATCCCCGGCTATAATATATAACATATATGTTCAACTCCTCTATTATAAATGTATGATATGTATATTAGAAAGACCAGATGCCATCTCCTGTTCCTATCTTTATGCGGCATCCATCAGCAGGGTAGCTCTAGAGCCTTCACATTTAAGATGTGTGAACAACACCCGTTCAGTGCCTTTGACGAGCAGCTGCTAGATGGCTGTGACCTGCTGAGACCAACGGCATCTTTCCTGTAGTCACTTACCATCTGGCTCCCTTGTTTTTAGAGGATTTGTGATCATCTTGAGATAAGTGTAACAGATCTCTTTTTTATTATAAGCACTTCTAAAAATTCAGCTTTCCAAGTATAATATGACAAGGTTTGTGTAAATGGAAAAGCAAAGTATTTGGAAAGTTGAGAGATATGAAAGTTACAAAGTTTCCTTTCTCTTCTTCCATACACAAAAGGATAATTGCTAGCTTCAATGTGAAATATATCATTAATCTTAAAAAAAGTTTAAGCCATCATTAATTTACTGACATTTCTTCATAGGGAAACATAAAACAGCATTATTCAGTGTATAGCACATTTTACTGAATTATGAGCATGGCTAGCTCTTTACTTCAAATAATCCAATATTGTAGAATATTGTCGTGCCAAGGTGAAAAGCAGAAATGTGAGACACAGATGAAATTTGTCTGCACACTCTTGGATAAATGCCTTTCTCAGCAGCAGGAGTAAGAACAGGTTGTTATGTGAGGAAGACACAAAGATACCTTCGTCAATCTGCTTTCATCCAACATAAACCGTTTCTCTCTTTCATTCCTGCACTCCTGTTAGTGATGTACTTCTCCAAATCACTCTCATTATTGTGGCCAAAAGTTCCTGCACACTATTTAAAGTAAACTGAAAAATTAAGTTACATTTAAAATATTTCAATGTGATTTTTTTGCCAGCACTGTTTTCCGTTTTGATTTTTGTTTCACAAAGAGTTTATTTGACTCTGGCAAAAAAGTAGATGCTCAAACACCACTCACACAAGACTTCGGCTCCCAGACTTCAGAATATCATCATTTTCTTAAAACCTAATTAACACAGAGCTGCCCGCAACCTCTGCTTCTTACCTGGTTGAAGAAGTCCAGGCATCTTTTTCTCCCTTTCATGTTTGTCCTCTCTTTCTCTCACCCTTCTTCCCCCTTTTCTTTGTTTTGGTTCTACAGATATATTTAATCTACTATTGCTTTAAGTCTCTATAGAATTCTTATTACTTCTCAGGTGTCTCTTATGACCTCAGCATGGCAATTCTGCGCTTGACTAATTTAGGTCTCACTCTCATTACAGGATGTAATCATCTTGTTCTGCACTGTATCCCTCACCCCCACCATGCAATATTTTTAAAAAAAATACCAAAATAAAGCATAATGCATTACCAAATGTATAGTCAATGTGCAAAAGTCATAGTTTGTTATCATTTTGTTGCTGGATTTTTGCAGCATTCTAAAGCATAAATAGATAAATACCACGTTACGCACGGAATGCTAGAATTTCCTATTTTCTCATAATTTGCAATTTAAATAATCAATGTATTCAGATGAAAGACAAGAGGTTCACATCATTTCCTTTTGTAAATGAGAAGGCATTTTGTTTGAATTACTGCTTTAATATCTAATTATATTGATTTGACACTTGGGATTTCACGCATTTCTCTTCAAATGAAAATTGATCAAGGTTGAGTATCAAAGAAAATATTGAAAACTGATTAAATATTTTGGGTTTTAGATATTTCAAAAGTGTTTTTGTAGGTGCTGTCTGGTTAGAATCTAGTGTTATTTTCATATTTTTCAGTATTATGTAATTATATAAGCACAAGTGGCTGCAAATTTTTAAGGTACTTTTAGGGATATCAAATGGTAAATATTTCTATAAAATGTAACTAAAATCTTGAATTTGAATATGTTTAATTGTATAATTATAGTATATACTTATGTTTTGTTTCATCTGGGTTTTTCTTTACAATGGTAGATCTAAGAAAATGTTTTTTATAGATAGATACAACTATATGTCAATTTGTATTATATTAATATTTAATATGAAATTGTGAATGGAAATTTTCAAAGCAAAATAGAAACTTCAAATGCAATAAAATTTGCAGTGTGATTTGTTTACCATCTTTATCACAACAGGGCATTTGATTTTCTTCTTATAATGAGCTACATCATAGAATATGTTTGAATTACATTATTTTTATGTATTGAATCATATACTCTCTAAAGGTTAAACCACTTAACATTAATTACAAAATTGTTCATTATTTCATATATTTATAAGACAACCATTCTTAGTAGTATTTTTAATTAATTGTATTGGTACATTTTTGGTATACAATACAATGACATTAATCATTGGAAATTTATACCTTTACATAAGCTATCGCGGTTCTTATTTTTCCCCCTTCCCATGCCCTCCCTTCAACTCCTCCATTCCTCCATATTTACAAGTCTTTGTTTCTATGTTTTCCTTTTCTCATATTAATTCCATTTCCTTCTTTCCTTTCCCAACCTCTGCCACTTACCCTTTCCCTTTGGACCATTTTTTCCAATTTCATGTTATTTATTATGTTTTTATCTTTATTTACAGTTTCAGTTTCTCGAACAAGAGAAATTATTCAATATTTACACATGCCAGTGCTATTTATTTCACTTGAGTATCTCCTCCAATGTACATCCAATTGGCTATACATGTTTCTAATTTATCATTCTTTACAGCTGAGTAGTACTCCATTAAAAGAAAACACGCACACACATTTTCTTTATCCAGTCATCAGTTGATGGCCAATTGGGCTGTTTCCAAGTTTTAGCTATTACAAACTGTGCTGCTATAAATATGGGTGCACATGTCAGTCTAGTATGATTCTTTTAATTCCTTTGGGAAGATACCCAGCAAAGCAATAGCTGGGTGAAATGAAACACTTAACCCCTTAAATTTGGGATCTCACCTTTTTACAAAGCTTCTGCACTGTGAGAGTAATTACCAATAAAGCTAAGAGACAACCAAGAAAGTGGGATAACATTTTTAACAGCTATTCCTCAGACAAAGGTCTACTATCTGGAATATATAAAAAACTAAAAAAAAATCTCACGCCCCAAATATAAAGACCCAATTCAAATCTGGGCATCTGAAATGAATAGATATTTCTCAGACAAAGAAGTAAAAGCAGCAAATAAACCTTTTAAAAAATGTTCCACATCACTGGTCTTTTAAGAGATGCAAATGAAAACAACAATTTCTCCTCACCCCAGAAAGAATGGCTGCTATCATAAAATCAACCAATAACAAATGTTGGCGGGGCTGCGGGGAGAAAGGAACCCTTCTTCATTGCTGGTGGGAGTGCAGACTGGTGCAACCACTGTGGAAATCAATATGGAGATATCTCAAAGAACTAGGATTTGAAGTCCCATTTGACTTAGCTATTCCTGTACTAGGTATCTTTCCAAAAGAATTAAAAGACTCATACCACAGCGATATATGCTCACCCATGTTTATAGTGGCATAGTTTGTAATAGCTAACACTTGGAAACAGCCCAATTGTTCATTAACTAGAGACTGGATAAAGATGTGGGTTTTTTTTAATATATATAAAATAGAGTACTACTCAGCCATAAAGAATGAGGAACTCCAGACATTTATAGCACATTGAGGCCATACTCAAACGAAATTAATAGGACACACTTTTGTAAATACTGAATAGCTTCTCTGGTATTAAAAACTAAAAATATGACTAAGCCTCAAAATATATGACTGATACTGTAGTAGGAAGAAAAGTTCTAAAAGAGTAGGGGAGTGGGAGGTATAGGGGAAAGGTAAGAAGGCAAAGAAAAATGAGAAAAGATAAAACATGGAAAAATATCTTTGTAAACAGGGAAGGGTGGAGTCAGTAAAGGGAGGGCTAGGGAATGGGGAAAAATATGAACCAAGATAAGTCATGTAAAGGTGCAAGATCCCAATGATGAATGTCATTATATTGCATGACTAAAATAGATAAACTAAAAAAAAGAGACCCCACTTGTTTATTCTTTGTCTTAGTTCATGTGTAGCTGATGTTTTGTTCATGAAATCTCTTCCTATGCCAATGTCTTCAACAGTTCTACCTAACCTCTCTTACAGCCTGTTTAATGTTTCTGTTTTAACATTTACCTCTTTAATCCATTTTGATTTTAATTTAATGCATGGTGAGAGACATAGGTCTAGTTTTAGCCTTTGGCAAGATGAAATCCACTTTTTCTAATACCGTTTATTAAAGAGGTTATCTTTCCTCCAGTGAGGATGTCTGGCTCCTTTATGAAGACGGAGTAGCTGAGTATGTCTGCAGTTTTTTCTGCAACTTCTAATCTATTCCACTGATCCTCAGGTCTGTTTCTTTGCCGGTACCATACTTTTTTTTTTATTTTATTTTATCAGAGTAGCTTTGTAGTATAGTTTCAAATTGGGGATTGTAATACCCTCTACCTTGTCTTTGTTGCCTAGAATTTCTTTTGCTAGGCTAGGTCTCTTCATGTTCAAAATGAATTTTTGGATTGTTTTCTCAAGTTCTGTGAAGGATCCTGCTGAAATTTCAATTGAGTTAGCAATTTTGGAAGCATGGCCTTTTTCACGATATTGGTTCTTCCTACCCAGGAGCAAGGGATGTCTTTCCATTTTCTGATGTCCTCTTTAATCTTTTTTTGGAGAGTGTTATAGTTTTCAGAGTAAAGGTCTTTGATTTCTTTGTTAGGTTGGTTCCTAGGTGTTCATTTTTTTGGATGCTATTGTTAAGGGAGTTGCTTATCCAGCTCCTCTTTCAATGCATCCTTAGTAGTTCCTCAGTAGTGTCCAAGATAAAAAGAAAAAGTCTAGTATAATCATAATCAAAACAGAAATTCAACAAATGATAATTGAGCTAGTAAAAATGTTGTTATAAAGAAGAATTTTATGGAACATTGAGCATTGAACTCATGAGTTCAGGCTTTTGCATATTTGTAATGATATAATAAATTCAGGTAAATTGCATAATATATCAATTTTGCCACAAATATGTGTGGAACACCATGTAGGAATGAGTAGTTTTTATTTCTACGAATATAATTTGTGAAACTTATCAATGTAACTCTATTAACGAAACATAAATTATAGGTATTTCAACTTAATTTATAAACCATACCTAAGTTCAATTGTTCTGAAAACTTTTTGTTTTGGGATAAAATCATTATTTAGAGCACCACTAATATTTTCTGTATTACAAATAATTAAATGATACTTCCTCACTAATTCTTCGGGTAAGTTGGCTGTGGCTTACTCCATGGCAACTGGACAATCTATAGAGAGTTGAGTCTAAGCAAGTTAGGAGATAATTGATGTCTCAATGATCTCTGATATTGCATTTATAAAAGTGGCCTTTGGCTGTCCTAATACATATCGGTATTAAATGAAATATGAAAACTATTTTGAAAAGAAAAAAATATGGGAAAATTTTATGTAATAAAATCCCACTATAGAATTTATACTTTGTATCTAGATCTGACCATAGCAAATATCTGAAGTTGATTCTTCTTCTGAGCTTTGCAAAGAATTTTTCTCTAAATGTGTTCAGTCCCTTATATTTAGGACACTATATGAATAGGATTTATGTTTGTACCACTCCTATTAATCTCACATTTTATTTGTTTGGGATTTTGTTTTTGTAATTCTGGGGATTGATCCATTGGCCTCATATATGTAAGACAAATGTTCTATTACCAAATTACATATCCAGTGCCCCATTATTTTTGTGAAATGCTGATAAAACACCTAATGACTATTTTTGTGTCACCATTAATGACATCATTACCCATTGAGTTGTCCAAGATGTGTTTAGACATTCCTAATACTTTTCTTCTTCAGTATAATATACAATTTGTGTTTGTGTGTGTGTGTGTGTGTGTGTGTGTGTTGGCATTGTTTTTTTATGAGGGGGGGTACCAGGGATAGAAGGTGGGACCTTGCACTTGAAAGGTGGGTGGCAGAACAACTGAGCTAAATCCCCCCTCTATATGCAATTGTTTATAAGATCTTCTTGGTTATTTATCCTAAGACTGCCTTGTATCTTCTTCCTTTCCTCACATTATGGATAATGCTTTACTTCATATGTTCCTCACATCTCATGAGACTCTTATGATATGTACCAACCATCTTTGCCTCTAGACTTTTTCCTCCAATCTGTGTTCTGCAGTTCCTCCATAGTTGTATCTGTAAGGTACATACATGGATGGATGAATTTTTTTAACTTTTAATTTTAGACAGTAACTTCTTATACCTTCACAAAATATCTTTGAAAATTATGCCTAATTTTCACCCTCCTATATCTTTTCAGTTCTACAGAAAAATCAAAGTACTTGTATTCTAAATGATCTCTTGTATCTTGCATTCTTGGTTGACACTTAATTTGCTTGCTTGTTTTGTGGTATTTTCTGTGCTGCAAATGTTTTACTGCATGCTAAATAGTACAGAGATGGTGGGCGCCTTGCCAAATATCATTTTCTTATTGACCAATCACTGTAGAGAGTAGTGATTCAGAAAACTGAAACATATTTTCAAAAGGAAAAAAGAAAAAGAAAAATCAAATGAAGGCAGCATACGAACATGATCAAAACTGATTGAATGTTTAATACTGTCTTCTTATTGTGAATCCAATGTAGAAATTTTGCTCAGTGTTTTAAGTTATAGCTGAGTAGGTACTAGTGAATTATAAGAGTATTTGCTTTCCAGTGGGTGGACTGGATATACACATCTTTATACTTATTGTGACCTTAGAGTTTGGCTTTGGTAATAGGGGAAGGACTGACAAAGACAAAAATAGATATTAGTTAAATGAGCACTTCAAAAAATCAATTAGAAAGTCAGAGGGAATGAGGGAGAGAGAAAAGTCTGTTAAATGTCCAGTATTCCAAAGCGTGAGTACAAAATCCTAAATATAGATAAGATTATTTAAATTATTTTATTCATTCAATTCCATGAATCTATTTCAGTCTTTTGATAAAATGATGTTTATTATACCAATTCTTTTGACTATGAAAGATATATGAATACATTATTGTATTTCCTTTCAACTGTATTTTGTTTACATCAAGCAGATACTTGGAGGATAATGTTCCATCACGACAATTTAGAATCATTACAATGAAAGTAATCTCATGAGATGATTCAGTTATTTCCTCACACGTGTATTGTTTGTTCTCATAGGAATTTGAATAAAAGGTAAAATATAACCAGACATATACATGTCTCTCCTCTGTGGACTGTGTAAGAAAATAACAAATAATCTCATTTAACTTTTTTTAGGCGACATAAGTGGAGAAAAGTTCTAACATGTAAACCTTAGTGAGACAGCCGTGTAAGAAGTGCACCCATCATACAAGCTCTAGTCCTTCTACTGGGGTCTTGTTCTACCACGACTTCTGCTAATGTCTTTTTAATAAATTTGTATCAATCAACATTATCTTTAAAGCTGTTGAAAGCATATCACTTTTGGGGAAAGTACTCTGAGAAACCAACAATTTAATCTAGCCTCTCTTCTCTACCTTCATGTGCTTCTTGAACAAGCCTAAATTGTTAAGTAAGTGACTTTGTGAAGATGATTATTTATATGAATATTACAAATGGAACAATTCCATTGTTTTCTAAATGAAAATAAACATGAGCACGGTATTGCATCTATACTAAAGCACCTAAACTTTGTTTGAGAAAATTCATATATTGGAGAGAAAGCATATATTTTAAAATCCTACATCAAGTTACCAAATAATATTATGTTTGTCTAATAATTTTAGTTTTTATTTTTCCAGACAACTAAATTATTTTACAACTTTTTTATTCTCTTCAAACCACATATTAGTCCATTCTTTCATCCAAACACTAAATTATGTTGACATGTTCACCTCATGGCAATAAAGCACATTTTCTTGAAAAAGCTAAAAAATTGATTTGATTTTCTCATTTTCCTAAGATTAGATTTATAAATTCTACACCAACTAAAACTGTATTGTCCTTTACTCCTATTCCATTTAAAGAAATTTCTTATGTTTCTCAGAATTTAGTTCTTTGATTTCTGTTCTTGGTTGTATCCACTCTAATCTCTTCTAAAATGTTTGCTGCTGCATGTTTCTTTCATTTAAAAAAATGATTTCAATTTTTATTTTTAACAAAGGAAATGTTTTTATTAGTACATATTTGTAGTATATAATGCTATATTTCTTATGGGAAGCTGACATGAATAGGTACTTCTCAGAAGTGCAAATGGCTAATAAATACATGAAAAAAATGTTCATTTCTGCCCATTAGAATAACACAAACTAAAACAACATTGAGATTCCATCTTACTTCAGAAAGATGATTATCAAGAAAGCAAATAATAACTCCTATGGCTTCTGGCTAGAAGCACCACCATGCAGTGTGGCTTTTTCAGAGATGGCTGCATGTAAGGTGTGTGGCTGATTCATGGTGGAATGCTAGTATGAAGGGCTCTGGGATTAAGTGTGTGTGGTTACTAAATCAGTCCACTGATTGCTTTGGCACTGCCCTAATGCCATCAACAAGATAGAATTTAAAAGGAGTTAAAAGAAGTTGCGAAGGTCCTTTGCTTGCTTTGCTACCTTCTACTCACCATAAACTATTTCTCCTCTGCAAGGCCTCTCTGCCATGCCACTCTGCCTCTGAGCCAGTCAATTGTGAACTGAAACCTCTATAAACTGTGAGCTAAATAAACCTTCCTGCCTTTAAATTTGGGTGTCAGGTATGTTGTCTCAGCAGTATGAAAAGAAACTGAGACAATAACTAATGCTGGTGAGGCAGCAGAGGAAAAGTGAGGGTTGAAGACATTTCTAAATTCTTTATGACCATACAACTGAGTACAACCATTATGGAAATCAATATAGAGATTCATCAAAAACTAAAACTACAAATTACACTCAACCCAGCTTTTCCCCCTCTTGGTATCTTCCCCAAAGATTTAAAGACATTATATTACAGTAATACTTGCAGTTTTCATTTCTCCTTCTCCACTGGAATGATTACACCATTGCTGAAATGAAAACACTAAAATTACTTCAATCCATACAAGTTCTGAAGTAAAACTGAGATTCTCTGCTCCTCACTTTGAAAAAAAATTAATGTTTTTGTCCATGTCTTGGCTTTTTATTTTTCATTTCTTCCATCCACTTATCATTGTTTGTTTTCATTTTTTACTTTGATAAAACTATTTGTTTTATCACCATATCAAAATATAGACTCTATAAAAAAGCTTATGTCTATATTTCTTTGAATATTAACATCAAGGTATAAAAAGATGCCAGGCACATTCCAAATATTTACATTACAGTATTTGTAAATTAAATTCAAGGGTTCATGTGTTCACCAATATTGTTTTTACTAAAACTAAAGTCTTTCTTCTACACTCTATGAAAAAATGTTTACATCTGATATAAAATGAAGAATTCTGATAAAAACATTTAAAAATCCTGAAATCTGTGAAGAATTTTTTAAAGCATGTAAATTCTTCATGGAGATTACCATAGCTAATATTTCAGTATTTCATTGTTTTATTTTTTTAAATGTTTGTACCATATATCTTAAGTCCTTGATGTGTCACGGTTATAGCCTAAAAAATTCGCTTTCTGAGCAATATTTGATGAACACAATTTAATGACTAGATTATAATTAGTATCTATATTATAATTTTATATTTTCTACTATTAGGCTTTCTGTTCTATCCCATTTTTCAATTATTTATTTCAATGGATATGTGGATATACATTTAGTTTAATTAATTACATTTTTTGGTGCTAGGTATTGAAGTCAGGGCCTCAATTGTGGTAAGCATATTCCCTGCCACTGAAGCTCATCCCCAACACTATGGATTTATGTGTCTTGTTTTGTTATTAATACAATCACCAAGAGAAAGCATCCTAAAACCAAACACACACAAGTGATGATTTTGTGAAATATATTCAGGAATTATTTAACAGTATCCATAATAGTTTCTATTCCCCCAAAACTTATATGAATAAGGGAAATGTCTAAAACTCTTCTTGGCCCTGGGTATTCTAACTTCTATAAAAATAATTTGGGCAATGAAAATAATATATATGATAATTTAATCAATGTTTTATGACTTTCTTCTGTTGTAATTTCTATGTATATTTTGGGCAGTTTTGTTCTTCTTGGAGGTAAATTTTCATCATTTCTTTTCTAACAAATAAAGTGATAACATTCCTTAACAGTTTGATATTTTCAAAGTGAGGATACTCAAACTTGTCACATTCATTTTAATATTTTCTTGTTTATTGTCTGTATTTAGTTATATATTGGCAAACATGATTTTATGTTGAATATATATATATTCAATATTCATTTATTTTTAAATTAATATGGTATTTAAAAGTACATCTAGATATTTGATGCTCATTCATATTCTACATTTATAAATTTTCTTTAATTTTTTCATGTTTAAATTTTCAGTAAACTGTAATTTCAAATTAATTTAGGAATTTTATCAAATCAATATGTGAAACACATAATTACACTTACTTTACCCCTATGGTTTCAGGTGATTAATTTACTCAAAACTGACTTTGTAATGCAATGTTTTCTTTGCTTGAAATATATAGGGGAACTAGAAAATGAAAGGATTTATTTCCATAGTTATTCATAATTTAGTTTGTCTTTTTCTATTTCATTTTCTAGATTTTCTGAAGCCTCTATTCCAGTAGCAAAAAAAAAATGTATTTTTTTTTCTCATTGAATTTATTGGTACATTTTAGGTGTACAGTGCAGTTACATTAATCATTGGAATCGTGTACCTTTATATCATAGGTCTTGGCTCTGATTTTTCCCCCCTTACCCCTGCCCTCCCTTCACCCTATCCTCCCTTCCCTATTTTTTTTTCTTTTTCTTTTTTTTTGGGGGGGGGTTGAGACAGGGTCTCACTATGTAGTTGAGACTGACCTGGAACTCACTATGTAGCCCAGGCTGGTCTCGAACTCACAGTGATCCTCCTGCCTCAGTCTCCCAAGTGCTGGGAATATAGGAGTGCACCACAAACCCGGCATCTCCCTTCCCTATTTACAAAAATTTTATTTCCATTTTTTCATTTTCTCATATTTTTTTTCTTTTTCCTTATTTCCTTTCTCCTACCCTTCCAACTTCCCCTACACCTTTAACCCTTTTCTTCCTATTTCACATTGTCAATTATACCTTTAGGATCTTAATAAACAATTATAGTTTTTCACACCAGAGAAACTATTCAGTATTTACACATGTGTGACTCATTTATTTCACTTAAGAGCATAAACTCAGTATGCAACCATTTTCCAATGAATGACTCTAATTTATCATTCATTGTGGCTGAATAGTATTCCATTTTATAGAAACACCACATCTTCTTTATCCAGTTTCCAACTGATTGGCACATGGGCTGTTTCCAAGTTTTAGCTATTACAAACTGTGCCACTATAAACATGGGTGCACATATATCACTGTGGTATGATTCTTTTAATTCTTTTGGAAAGATACACTGCAGAGGAATGGCTGGGTCAAATGGAACCTCTAATTCTAGTTCTTTAAGGTACTGTAGGAACTTCACAAACACATGGAAATTGAACAACACTCTTCTGAATTATCAAGGGGTCACAGAGGAAATTAAATAAGAAATTAGACAGTTTTTACAAATAAATGATAATACTAATGCAACATACAGGAATCTATGGGACACAATGAAAGCAATTCTAGGTGGAAAATTCATAGCCATGAAGGTCCACACTAGGAAAACAGAGCAAGCTCAAATAAACAACGTAATGATGAACCTTAGATGCCCAGAAAAAGAAGAGCAAGAAAAACCAAAAGTTTGTACAAGAGAAGAAATTGTAAAGATTAGAGCAGAAATCAATGCAATGGAAACTAAGAAAATGATACAAAAAATATACGAATTAAAAGAGTTAGTTTTCTGAAAGAATAAGCAAAATCAATAAAACTTTCGCTAACCTTGTCAAAAAAAAGAAAGAAAAGGCTCAGATCCATGCAATTAGAAATGAAAAAGGTGATGTCAGAACAGATCCAACAGAAATCCAGTGGATCATCAATACCTACTTTGAGAACCTGTACTCTAATAAAATGGAAAACACAGCAGAAATGGACAGCTTTCTAGATACTTATGAATTATCAAAGTTGAATGAAGGTGAAAGAATTCTAAACACCCCAATTACAATTAGTGAAATTGAAAATGTAGTTAAAAGTTTACTAACAAAGAAAAGCCCAAGTCCTAATGGATTCACCACTGAATTTTACAAGACATTTAGAGAAGAACTACCGCCATTACTCTTCAAACTTTTCAATGAAATTGAAAGGTAAGCAATACTTCCAAATTCATTCCTAGAGGCAAGTATTACTTTGATTCCCAAACCAGGGAAAGACCCAAATAAAAAAAGAGAACTACAGGCCAATCTCCTTAATAAATATAGATGCAAAAACCCTTAAAAAGATACTATCAAACAGAATACAGAGCATCACCAAGATCATACATCCTGATCAAGTCAGATTTATTCCAGGGATTCAAGGATTGTTCAACATACATAAATCAATAAATGTAATACATCTTATTAACAGAGTCAAAGACAAAAAACATATGATCCTCTCAATAGATGTAGAAAAAGCATTTGACAAAATTCACACCCATTCATGATTAAAAACCCTGCAAATATTGGAATAAACAGTCTATATTTCAACTTAATAAAGGTTATCTATGAAAAACCAACAGCCAACATCATATTAAATGGCCAAAAACTGAAAACCTTAATGTTAAATAGCACATAAGATCCTAATGAGATAATTGACCATGTGAAATAGGAAGAAAAGGGCTAAAGGTGTAGGGAGAATGGGAAGGCTAGGGGAAAGGTAAGGGAAAAGAAAAAAAATGACAAAATAAAAAAAAATGGAAATAAAGTGTTTGTAAATGGGGAGGGGAGGAGGGGGTGAAGGGAGGGCAGGGGAATGGGGAAAAAAATGAGAACCAAAACCTGTCAAGTAAAGGTACATGAGCCCAATAATGAATATAATTTTACTGTATACCTTAAATGTACCAATAAACTCAATAAAAGGAAAAACAATAAGAAAAAAAATCAGGAACAAGACAAGGATGCCCACTATCACCACTCCTCTTCAACATAGTTCTAGAAATATTAGCCACAGCAATTAGACAAGAGAAATAAATTAAAGCAATAAAGAGGAAAGGAAGAAGTTAAACTCATTATTTGCTGGCAATATGATACTCTACATTGAAGGCCCCCCAAATTCCACCAAAATGCATGCAATTGAATGGAGGAAAAATGAGCAGAGCACTAAGGGACAGTATTAAAACACAACAAAACAAATAAAACAAAACAACAACAACAACAACAAAAATCAGAAGGTGTTTGTGAGTCCCTGTAGCTGAAATGAGGATTAGCATAGCAAAATGGTTAACAGATTGTTCTGATTTTTCTGCAGCTTATTCATTGACATGTTTTTACAGAAATTCAGGTTCTTATTTGATAAGAAATCTCTGGGTAAGGTGACAAAGAAAGTAAAATTTGAGAAAATTTGGAATTATATCAGTAAAAAGTAAAATGATAGTGAATTTGAAAAAGTGAACAGCAAAGAGTTACTTATTAATCCTCTAATTATTTTGTAAAACCTTTGCCATTTGTAGCAAGTACATTTCCTACCTTTGCAGAAAGTGTATACTGCCAACATTTTTGCTCTTAGTAGGCGAAGCATGTCTGATTTATCATTGTCCTCATTACATACAACTAAGAAAGAAATTTAATATCCTAAACAACATGCATCATTTTTTTCTGTCACGTCCTAATAGATCTCATAAATCTACATTTGACTCAGAAAGTTGTGAAGTTAAATGCAATGACTTAGATTCAATATAGTTTAATTACATCTACAGATAATTAAAAGAAAAATTTAATCATCCTTTTTCTTACTTTGACCCAGTTTCTTATTAAGATGGTCCTTTGTCTTATGTTTCACTTTTACTGAATATTCTATGCAATGTTTACTTTCTATTTAAAATAATGGATGGGCCAGGGAAGTATCTGAGTGGCGCCACACCCGTCTGGCTAGCACAAGATCTTGAGTTCTATCCCTGGTACAAAAAACCAACAAACAAAAAAATTAAACTGATGAAACATTCTTCAGGAGTATGCTAATGCAGTAATAATAGGGATATTTTTGAGAGCTTTGTAAATATTTTCATCCTTTCTTTAGATTGCATCCATTGCTTCTAATGTCTTTCATCTCTGAAAGCTCAATACATTTCCCTTACATGCATTTTCCCCTCTCTTTTCCATAGTTTTCAATTAAATTGAGATCATTAGTATCTACTGAGCATATATTCCTTTAACTTCCTACAAGCATAAATTTCTCTGAAGTCCAAAAGGATAGGTAAAAGAGTTCTTAAACATGTAGAAAGTATTGGTAGTGTTTTGTCTTCTACATCACATGATAGTATTTTTTTATAAATATTTTTATGATGGTTATTTCCAAGTTGAATTGAAATTAAGTCCTGCAGATGATTTAAGATCTGTATTTTTATTTCTCATATTTTAAAATTTTTTTTAATTTTTTTTTTTTTTTGAGACAAGATGTCACTCACTATGTAGCCCTGGCTGTTTTTGAACTCACAGTAAGGCTCCTGCCTCTGCTTCTGAGTGCTGGGATTACAGGTGTGCACCACCATGGCCAGCCTTAAACTCTGTATTAAAAAACAAAACAAAACAATCCTTTTTCATGACAGATTAATTTTCAGAATATCAACACTTTTGCCCACATGATGATGAACATTGCCATAGAATATTGAATCATTGGTCATTATGGTAGGAATATCATAGAAATACTCATCAGAAGAAAAAAGTACAAGTGGAAATTCATAAAGAAGACTCAATTGCACTAGAAAAAAAGTGAAATCACTTATGAAAATGAGCTATTAGACCGCTTCCCTACTAACATTCAAAAACTTTAAGATGGGAGTAGAAGGTAGATAAATGGGAAGAAGAAGAGAAAGAGAAAGAAAAGAAAAATCCCTCCTTCATTCATTGAACACTTTCTCTGTCCTGAGGCTGTCTGTCATCACTAGGCCAGGCCGTTAGCAAATCATTTACCTTCATTTTCTTCTTGCAATGAGTATAGAGATCATCGGAAGAACACTTAGTGTCCCCTTGGGTCTCTCCTGAGGAAGCATCCTGTCCCGGTCATGCAGACAACTTTCTAACTCCCTAATATTCACACATACTTTTTGATGTCATAATTTCATAAAGAAACTCTTCCCTGCTTCTTCTCGTAGCTTTTAGTTCTGATATATATATATGCCTGGGAACTCTTACCTTTTGTCTTACTCTACTGTATGTTACTCATTCACCTTATAATATTTTTGAAAAACCTGCAATATTTCTCCTTGTATCCATCTGGATTAGACAAGACAAAGCTAATCACTGGGTATTAGTTCAAGTGTTTTCTCTCCTTCTCTGTTTCATGCTGTTGCAAAGGAATATCTGAGACAGTGTCGTTTATAATGAACAGGAACTGACCATTCTAGAGGTTGGAAATTCCCAAGTCAAGGCACTAACACATTTTGTGTCCAGTGAGAGCTATTCTTTTTTAATCCAAGATGACTTTGTAGATGTGTCTTCACCATATGAAAGGGCAAGGGAGAGTGAGATGTAGTTCACCTTTTTCATTTATAATAAACTCATTTCCATCATAAAACTATTAATCTATTCATGGAGACAGAACTCTTTTAGCTAAATCACCTTTTCAAGATTCCACTTCTGAATAGTATTACAATGATACATTTCAACATGAAGTTTACATTGGACAAACATTCTGACTATCACAAGAGACTGCTATGCTCTCTTCAGAATCAATGACTATGGCCCCAACCTAGGAACTAAGGTACCATTCTCAAAATAGCTGCAGCACTGGGGATGGTGTGGGGCCAGGGAAAACAAAAACATTACAGGTCCCCTCAGTTTTCAGCTTGCATTTTTCTTGATTCAACATTTGCTTATTTGCTGAAAAGTTTTGTCTTTTTTCAAGAATTTTGATAAAGTTAGTTATGACAATTTTTTGCTCTTTTTTAAGTTTATGTGGATATATTTGTGATTAGAATTGCTATTTCCCCATTTTCATTGAAAGTTTTGCCCCATTTTTTTTATATTTCTAGCATATTTAAAATTGCAGCATAAAAAGTGGGTTAGCCATTGTGGTAGGCTTTGTTCTGACAGGTGGATACATCTTCTTCTGATCCTATCAGATTTGACTTCACTTTTTCTTTTTGTTTCATTTTGTTTTCCTTTAGTTTTAGGTCCTGGTTTTTAAAGATAGATAGTCTTTTCCCTGATATTTCCCATGCTGTCTGTCTTGAGTTTCAAATAAGTGTCTCCCGTGCTTAGTGAGCTTTCTCTATTCCCATGCATATACACTTTCTTCAATCTCTATTGAGTAGCTTGGTCTCCAAACATCTTCATTGGGTAATTTGACAAGGTCTTGCTGTAGACAAAGACTTCAGGAAGATCCCCTAGGTAGGCTTTGGAAGTTATTGCATTTATTCTGCCATGAGTTTTCATCTAGTCCAATATATTTTCTGAATATTATAGCTAATATAGTGATGTCTTTGTCTTTAGCTCAGAAAAATGGCTGTTCTTCTTGGTATAACTCCCTCCAATCATGGTGATCTGGACACTGCCTGAAAGGGAATCTAGTGGCAGTCACCACTTATAAAACATTTTCCTTCTCTCTGGAAATATTTAATCACTTTTATTGTCTGTTTTTATAATCAATACAAATGACTCTGGTATTATCCTGGGGTAAGGTGAAAATGTTATTCTTAAAATGTCTATGCGTTTTAATTTAGAAACATTATAGGAAATTATTTGGAGAAAGTAATTAAAAAATTTTAATCATGGATTTTACTAGATATTTTAATATTTTCAGATAATTTTCCCAAACTTGAATCACTTACATAGATACAGTGTTCATTAGTCAAAGATGATGACAAAATGTATTTCTTTTTACCGCTTTTACATAGCCATTTTAATACATTAGTAGAATTGTATTAGTACCTTAGAAAACAGCCTTATATTTATATGAAGAAAAAGATTACAAAAAAAGACATATAATAAAATTTAGAGCTATTAAAATAGTTTATATTCATAGGCATGACATTTGTTTATATATGCTGTGTTATATATTCAAACATATGTAATTACACAGCATATTCATTTTTTTGTTTTGTTTTATCTTTTGAGGCAGAATCTCCTTGTGTAGTTCAGATTGGCCTTGAACTCATTATTTACCCTAGGGTGGCCTCAAAAGCAGTGATCTTCCTGCCTCAGCCTTCCAAGTGCTGGGATTACATGAGTGCATAACCAGGCCTGGCATAGTCTTACTTACAGGAGACACAAGTGATTTTCAAGGAAAGAACAAAACATGAGGAAAGATAATTCTTGAGCTTCTTTACACTAAAAGTTAAAAAACATGATCTGAAAAAGTATTAATGAAGAAGGGTTTCAAACTGGTGGAGTGATGAGTGGCAGCAATTCAATTTCTCCAAGATTTGGAATCCAGATACTGGAAAATAACAACTGTGGGAGGAAGACGAAGGAGAAGGAGGAGAAGGAGAAGAAGTGAAGGGGTTGGGGGAGGTGTGGAGGTAAGGAAGGGAGGAGGAGGAAGGACGCCAGGAATCAGGATGGAACTGACAGGAGCATTTAAATTCCCAGAGAGGTTGAAAAGGTGGAGATGCAGGCCACAGCTTAGAGAACAGCCTGGACTTTCTCTCTGCTCTGACTCTGCTGAATCAAGGAGAGCACTGGAGCCTGCAAGAAATCAAGAGAGTTGTTATGCTCTTGTGATCTGCAAGGACAGCTAAGAGGTTTTTCTCTGTCAGGAGTCTTTTCACAGGTAACAGCTGGAGAGGAATACCAGCAAAGGCACCCACCGTATGCCTAGAGAGAATGCAGGGTTAGGCACTATTCCAAGGGGGAGTTTTGAATCTGGGATTCAGAAGACCTGCAGAATGGCTTTATCGGGGGTTCCCAGTGTTACCCTCCACAGTAACTGGGTGAGAGCCAAAAGAAACAGTTACTTGCAAGGATTTGGCTGGAAATACACCCTCTGAGGGCTCAGAGCTCAGGTTTGGACTGACATAGGGTCTACCCCTCGTGTCTAGACACCAGGCCCAGCTTCATTGCCTTTTGTTCTGAAGTCTCAGCATGGAATATTCCAGCCCTCAGCTACTGCCTGAATCAGGCAAAGATCTGAAATCTGACTGCTCTCCCTATCTATCAACATGAGTGGGGACATATTTTAGCTTAAACATTGCCATAGGTTAGATAAATAAAGAGGCATCTGGAATACAGGGGCTACTTCAAAAAAACCACATGAATTAATATTTTCTTTCTAGCTTGAACTACTGGTGATAAGTGCATAACTGATCCATTGGCAAGCTTGTACCACTGGTGGTACAAATCAAATTTAGTCACTTATGTTGGCCTTTTTTGATTAATAATGTTAATAAAAAGTTTAAGAAAGGTTTGAATCTTATGCATTGTTGCAGATTTTTTCACTTAGGAGTATATCTTCAATATGTATCCATTTTCCTATGAATGAATCTATTTTCTCATTCTTTATAGCTGAGTAATATTCCATTTTATAGAAAAACCACATCTTCTTTATCTAGTTTCCAACGGATGGGCAAATGGGCTGTTTCCAAGATTTAGCTATTACAAACTGTGCCGCTATAAACATGGGTGCACATACTTCTCTGTGATATGATTCTAATAAGATTACTGACATTTAGAAATGGGAAGAAAGGAGCTAAAGGTGTAGGGAAGGTGGGATGGGTAAAAGATGAAAATAAAGTGTTTGTAGATGGGGAGGGGAGGAGGGGGTGAAGGGAGGGCAGAGGTAAGGGGAAAAAATGAGAATCAAGACTTGTCATGTAGAGGTACAAGATCCCAACAATGAATGTAACTGTACTGTATCCCTAAAATGTACCAATAAACTCAATTAAATCTGAGAAAAAATAAAATTGAGACTATTCTTTTAACCATGAGAGGGTGAAAAAAAAAAAAAAGAAAAAAGAAAGGTTTGAATGTAGTGATTTGATTGAATTTGTATAATTACTGCCCAATATAACTATTATTATTCCCACAAATTTTAAAAATATTACACTAATGAACAAATTTGTTTCATTAAATAAAATAAATTTTATTTATATTTCTCATTGATCCTTACACTGTTTCTCACACCAGAGAAATATTCAATATTTACTCATGTGTCCTATTTATTTCACTTAAGAGTATGGCCTCAATGTGCATTGATTTAGCTATAAGTGTCTCTAGTTTAACATTCTTTATAGCTGAATAATACTCCATTTTAAAAAATTCTTCTTTATCCAGTCACCAGATGATGGGCAATTGGATTGTTTCCAAGTTTTAGCTATTACGAACTGTGCTGCTATAAACATGGGTGCACATATATCACTATTGTATGATTCATTTAATTCTTTCTGGAAGAAACCCATCTGAGGAATAGCTGAGTCAAATAGAATATCTCCTCCTAGATTTTGGAGGTATCTCCATAGTGATTTCCACAGTAGTTGCACCAGTCTACACTCCCACCAACAGTGGAGAAGGGATCCTTTTCCCCACAATCCTGCTAGCATTTGTTATTAGTTGATTTAAGTTTATAGAAGCCATTCTTTCTGGAGTGAGGTAGAATCTCAGCATTGTTTTCATTTTCACTTGAATGACAAGTGATGTTGAACATTTTTCATGTTTACTTGCTGCTTTTATTCATTGAGAAATGTCTTTTCATTTCAGGTGCCCATTTCTGGATTGGGTCTTTAAATTTGGCAGGTCTGATTTTTAAACGTTGTTTATATATTGTAGATAGTAGGTAATTAACAATAAGTCAAGAGGTCTTCTTTTAATACATAGATCTTTAATCCATTTCAGTTTTAGTTTAGTGCCCGGCGAGAGATAAAGGTCTAGTTTTCATCTTTGGAAAGTTGAACCCCAATTTTTCTAACACCCTTTATTAATTACGCTATCCTTTCTGCAATGAGGGTGTTTGGCTTTTTTGTCAAAATTGAGGTGGCTGAGTGTGTGGAGTTGTTTCTACATCTTCTAACTGTTTAACCAATCATCAGGACTGTTTATTTGCCAGTACCGTGTTATTTTTAGCACAGTGGCTTTGTAGTATAGTGTCTAGTTGGGGATTATGATAATCCCTACATTGTCTTTGTTGCCTAGAATTGCTTATACTATTCTAGGTCTCTTCCTGTTCAAAATGAATCTTTTTATTGTTTTCTCAAGTTCTGTAAAGAATTTTGTTGGAATTTCTATTGGAATTGCATTGAATCTATATAGCAGTTTTGGAAGTATGGCTATTTTCATTAAATTGGTTCTTCCTACCATGCAGCAAGGGATCTTTCTATTTTGTGATATCCTCTAATCTCTTTTTTTCAGAGTACTGTAGTTTTCAGAGTAGATGTCTCTGATTTCTTTCACTAGGTGGATTCCTAGGTATTTCAATTTTTTGGCTGCTATTGTGAACAGAATTATTATCCCATTTCTCTCTCAGGGAGACTGTTTTTCATATACAGGAAAATGATTGATTTTTGTGTGTCGACCTTGTATCCAGCTACTTTACCAAATTTGGTTATTAAGTCTAGAAGACTTTTGATGCAATTCTTGGGGTCTTCTATATAGAGTATCATGCCATTTGCAAATAATGAAAATATAACTTCTTAATTTCCTATCTTTATTCCTTTTATTTCATTCTCTTGTCTAATAGCTGCAGCTAATGTTTCCAGAACTATATTGAGGAGTGGTGATAGTGGACGTCCTTGTCTTGAATTTCAGTTTTTGAACATTAAGTACGATGTTGGCTATAGGTTTTTCAGAGATGGCTTTTTTCAGGTTGAGATAGAGAATGCCTATTCCAATTTTCTGTAGGCTTTTTATAATGAATATATGTTGGATTTTGTCAAATGCTTTTTCTGCATTTATTGAGATATATGGTTTTTGTCCTTGGCCCTATTAATATAGCATATTACACTTATTGATTTGGATATGCTGAAACATCTCTGCATCCCTGGGATGAATCCCACTTGGTCAGGTAGTATGATCTTCTTTATGATCTTTTGCATTCTGTTTGCCAGTATCTTATTGAGGATATTCACATGTATGTTCACTAGGGAGATTGGCCAATAGTTCTCTTTTTTGATTGGGTCTTTCTCTGCTTTTGGGATCAAGGTGATGCTTGCTTCCAGGAATGAATTTGGGAGTATTGCTTCCCTTTCAATTCATTGAAGATTTTAAACAGTAGTGGCAATAGTTCTTCTTTAAATGTCTTGCAGGATTCAGCAATGACACCAAAGGACCCAGGCTTTTCTTCATTGTTAAGTTTTTAATTATATTTTCAATTTCATTGATTGATATTGGGTTGTTTAGGATTTTTAGGTCTTCTTCACTCAACTTTGGAAAATCATATGTATCTAAAAATCTGTCAATATCTTCTGTTTTCCATCTTATTGGTGAATAGGTCCTCAAAGGAGGTATTGATGATCCTCTTGATTTCTCCTGGGTTCTTGTAATTTCACCTTTTTCATTCCTAATTGCATGGGTTAGGGTTTTTCTTTCCTTTTTTTATAGAAGGTTGGCTAAGGATTTATCAATTGTGTTTATTTTTTTAAAGAACCAACTCTTTGATTATTTGTACCATTCTCTTTATCTCCATTGCATTGATTTCTGCTATTATCATTTCCTTCCTTGTATGAGCTTTGGGTTTGTCCTGCTCTTTTTCTAGAAGCTTGAGATTCATCAGTAGGTGGTTTATTTGAGCTCACTCTGTTTTTCAAATATATGTATTCACTGAAGTGAATTTCCCTCATGAAACCGCTTACATTGTATTCCATAGATTCCGATATGTCATAATGTCATTGGCATTGTCGTTTAATTGTAGAAAATTTCTGATTTCTTCTTTAATTTCCTCCGTGACCCATTGGTTTTGCAGGAGTGCATTGATCAATTTTCATGTGTTTGTGAAATTCTTACAATTTATTTTGCTATTGATCTCCAATTTCATCACACTATGGTCTGATAATGTAAATGGGATGACTTCAATTCCTTTGTTCTTACATAAACATGGTCTATGAGCAAATATGTAGTTGATTTTGGAGAATGAACTGTGCACAGCTGTAAAGAATGTGTTTTCTGACTTTGTAGGGTGGAAAACTCTGCAAACATCTATTAAATCCATTTGTTCAAGAATTTGGCTGAGTCCTAGTATTTTATTATTCTTTTTGTCTAGTTGATCTATCTATTTGTGACAATGGGGTATTGAGGTCTGCCAATACTGTTGTATTAGTGCTTATATGATTTTCATGTCCATTAATATATGTTTTATATAGTTGTGTACACTAGTATTTGGAGCATATGTTTTTATGATTGTCATGTCTTCCTCTTCAATTGTTTTCTTTATAAGTTGGTAGTGTCCTTTGTCTCTCATAATTAGTGTTGGTTTGAAATATATATTTGCCTGGGAATAAAATAGCTACTCCTGCTTTTTTTCTGGTTCCTCTTGCATGTAATATTGTCTTCCACCCTTTGACTCTCAGTCCAAGAGTTTCATTTTGATGTGTTTGTTTCTTATATATGGCATATTGTTGGACCTTGCTTCTTGACCTATTCTGCCAATCTATACTTTTATTTGGTGAATTGAGAACATTAACATTAATGGTTATAGCTAATATATATATATACATATATATATATATATATGTATATATATATATTGACTTATCGTTGTCATGATCATTTACTGTTTTTGGATTTTCCCCCTTTGCAATTAATTTCTTGTCTTGCCTGATGGATTCATTCTGCTGGGCTTTCTGGGGTTGTGACTCTCATTGTCTTTTCCTAGGTTATTGTTTAAATTTTTTTTGATTGATGGTTTTGTATTCACAAAGTTCCTCAGGTTTTCTTTGTCATGAAAGTATCTTATTTCTCCATGGATTCTGGAACACAGTTTTGCAGGGTGTCAATCCGGGTTTGAGGTTATTTTCTTTTAGAGCTTGAAATAGTTTACTCAAGGGTCTTCTTGACTTAAGGGTTTGTGTTGAGAAGTCTGCTGTGATTCTGATGGGCTTTCCTTTGTATGTGATTTGTTTCTTTTCTCTAATTGCTTTCGCTATTCTGTTCTTCTGTTGGGTTTCTGAAATCTTGACTATTATATGTCTAAGTGTAGTTTCTTTTTTTAATCATGACTAATTGGAGTTCTGTATACCTAACTTTTCTGTATATAAAATCCATTTCCTTTGCTTGGGAAGCTTTCTGACATTATTTCTGTAAGAGATTTTTATGTCACTTGTACTATCTCCTATTTCTTCAGTGACTCTAGTCAGACATGTTATTCTTCTCTGCATCATTTAGCAGCTGCTGGATTCATTTCTCATGGCCCCTTTGTATTTTTAATAAATCTTTCTTTTCTTTGTCACTTCTTGCAGTCCTATCTTCTATATTTGATATTCTGTCCTAACATTGGCTCATTCTGCTGTGTAAACTTTCAATGGCATTTTCAATCTCCTGGATACCTGTTTTTATGTTTACTTTATGGACTCCATTTGTTTCCTATGTTGGGATTCCATCATGTTCTTCAGTCCCTCTATTTTTTTTTTAAATCTGTGTCTTCTCTAGAGTTAATAATCATGTATTTCACTATGGACACAATCTCTATTGTTATCTGAGAAATTATTTCTGATTTCATTTTTCCCAAATCCTCTTTCATTGACAGTTCAGAGTCCAGGTGGTTGAGTTTCAGACTTTTCCATCTCATTTTTCCCTTGGGGTTGTCTTTGGTGATCTGTTAGTCTAGTTTTGAATATTGTTTAGGTGTCTTCTCATTTCAACCAATGCACCTGCTTTGCCTTTTTGTGGTAACCCTTTGATCTCCCATGTGTTTCAAATTCTCAATAAACCTCAGAGAGATTTTCTCTCTGCTGCTCATTACTGCACCCATTCCTGGATTAGCAATGATGGCTGGGACCTGTCTGGACTTAGCAATAGTATCTTGGCAGGCCTTGGGCTGGGGCCTGCCCACCTGTGTAGCTGTTGTCAGGGTGGGCTTCTGGCTGGGGCCTGTGTAGACAACTTGTGCTGTTAACCAGGCAGACTTCTGTCTGGGGCCTGTGCTCATCTACAAATGGTATATCTTGGACCTCTGTCTGGGGCCTGAGTGCCTGCACAGTTGTTACCTGGGTGGGCTTCTGACTGGGGCCTGTGCACATCTACAGATCCTTGTTGTTATTTAGGAAAATTTCCTAGATGCCAATATTTCCTGATGGAAAAGATGCACCTGGTTCCAGGTGGCATGAATATTTATCTCATGTCTCTTTTACCATGGTGTTGATAAATCAATATAATAAGCATTTCTCAAAATTGCCACTTCTTTGTCAGTTGACAAATACCTCTCACCTAAGAGCACAAAGTGAGTAAATAAAACTCTAACTCCAACTGGTAAAGTAAAAAAGGTGAGAGTTGCTCTAAACAGAAAGCTAGGTGGAATATTAAATTTGCTTTCATTCTAGGTTATCTTCAAATTATGCAACTATATCTATGTGTTCATCTTTGAATACGAAGCAGAGTAAACCTTGAATTGGTATTTTTTAGAAGAAAAGAAAGAAATTCAGTTATTTTTATCCGTTTTAACATCAGGAAAGCTGAGACCTTGAGTTTGAGTAATGAAACTGTGTTTTTCAATGAGTTTAGTCAGTGTATATATAAAAAGAGGTCATTAAAATGGCCATGATTATTAGATTTTAGTTTTTATGTCATAATAAGTGGAATGATTACATTGTCTGAAGAACAATATTCTTTCCCCTTCAACATATATATAGATTATTTTTATTTACTTGTTTGCCCTAAAAGTATTGAAATTATAGGCTTCAATAAGAAATTTTACTTGAAAATACTAAGTATTATTCTATCTCATAAATATTTTCCCATTCTTGTGAATTATATACTGAGTGAATCCTACCATAATGCACTAACTGTATAGGCATGGCATGGTTATACAGACTGAATAAAGGAGCTATTATTTTGTGGGGTAATGCAGGATAGAATCAATGACCATACACATGGGAACTGTTCAAAGCAATCTTTATAATCAATGGTAAAGTTACAATTCTTATTTAACTTCTTAAAAATGTTGTTAAAGTATAAATTATCAGTATCAATTATAAATACACAGGCATATAGAAAAATAGGCAAAAGAATTTTAGTATGCTATAATTAAAGATTTATAAAAATTTAAAATTAATTTTAGTTATATAAATTTTTATTTATATATAACTAAAATAATTCTTTCAAAAGTGTTCATCTTAAGTAATCATACCATGTATAATATGAAATTGGAATCCTCTTTTATATTTCTTGATTAATTAATATTTTTCTAATTTTAGTTAGGCTTCCAATATTTTGTCCTTTGAATTTAGTGTCATAATACTTCCAAGCATTTCTTGAAGGTTGAGAAATGTTTGAATGTCACTTCCTCTAAAATATTTTTTCTTTTCTTTTCTGATACAGTTGCTTTCCTCATTATGAGTACCCAGTTAAGAAATATGCAGCAGATCGGATGGAAGGTGATATTATTTCAATAAAGAATGAAAAAATTTCAAATACTTTAAAATTCAGTCTGTTTCAGGAATAAAAATAAAAATGTTAAAAGTTCCTTGGTTTCAAAAGAAGATAAAAAATGATTCTGAGCAATTGGAGCATACGTAGCTATTTATGAGAATAGAATAGAATGGATACAAAAATAATGTGTAAAACAAACAGAAAGTATTTTTTAAAAAGTTAAAATATTTTTAAAACAATGAAGAACTAAGTTAGTATAAAAATAATTGGCCATTTGTATGAAAAATCCTGAAACCAAATATCTCAAAGTGTGAAAAGAGAAGAGGAAAAAGAATAAAAATTAGTTGAGATAAGGATTGTAATGAGTACAAGGCAGAAAAAAATCAACATAGATATTAATTTCTACAACTTACAAACAGGAAAATGAATATAAGTGATGAGAAAAATATTTTCTCCCATCAGTAAACTAGGTGAAGTAAAACGGCAAACACAAATCCAGATCCAAATCCAAATAGTGCATTACCCTCAGGGAAACTAAAAACATCCTAGCCTCAGATTTCTGTGCCACAATAAATTGCAAAAATCAATAAACAATATTTGCAAATCTTTGAGAGGAAAAGCTATCTTTTCCAGACAACTAAACTCACTTTCACATTTGAGGAGCTAAGAAAGAGACTCTTATGTATAAACAATAAGAACACAATCTATTTAATCTTTTCTAATTGCTTGAAAGTGTAATCTAGTAGAGCAGCATGTTAAAGTTACAAATTCCAAATTAATTAACCTATGAGTTATATTCAAATTGATAATATTTAAAAAGTTTCTCTCAAAAGTTATCAATTGTATTTTACATTGAATGATGGCATTATTCTAACAGTTATATAGTAGTACATTTAAATTATTCACAGAAGTGCTTGAATTGTGGTGCTTGTATCTATGATTATCTTATGCAACATAAAATATATGTTGGTACTATAAAATAATGATGGTACTTCATAGTCTGTATGGGACATAAATATGGCAAATATTTATGCAAAAGTGAGTCATCTCCTTCTGCATTTCTCTATTGTGATATCTAAGAACTAGTGCTCCAGAGTGACCTAAACAGAAGAAAAATACGCAATGCTGTGGACCCTGGCTGGTCCAACATGAATGTCCATTTTCTATGTTGTGCTACTGCCTCATACCATTTCTTTTATCTGTCTTCTTTCCACAGTCTCTGCTACCATCACACCAGTGTGAGGTCTCTTGATTGGACTTCAAGAACCAACCATCATTTCATTCATCTTTTCTTTCATAATGTCTCCCAGACTCATGATACTCATGTTTTCAACTTGAAAACTGAGTGTTGTTTTAGGAATGAAAATGTTAATGCTATTTATCTGTTCTACTTCCACTTTTCTAGCAAACTGTAGGCCGTAGGAAACAGTCAAAAAACACTGTTAACATTCTTCTGCTGAGAAAAGTTACTTGAAACTGACAATACTGTATTATCTTAGTTCCCATATGTTGGGAGTCCAGAAAAATATGCCTGGGTTCTTAAAAGGTAGAAGTCAAGTCTTCATCTGGAAACTTGATTGAGAGAAGTTTTAGTCTGACCCAGATTGTAGGCAGAATTAATTCCTTTACTTTGCATGACTGAGGTCCATGTGTTCTTGCTGGCTTCCATCCAAGAACAGCCGTTAGCTCCTCAAAGTTATGTTCAGGTCTTAGCCATGTGGCTCCCTTCCTCTGTCCTCTCCTGGTTCCAATCTCTTATGCTGGGCTCACATGTAACTTCTTTTCTGGATGTCTACAGCCCCTTTTAAAGCCTTCTCTGCTTAGGTCAAGGTAACTCGGCTAACCTCCCTTTTTAAAAGCAAACTCTTGCATAGCATACCTAACTGCATCTTTGCACATTTATACTCAACAGCAAGAAATGGGACAGAGTGAGACCAGACACAGGTATCTTGGTGATCATTTTAGAATTCTGTCTGCCATGTACATAATTTTCCTCACCCCTCTGCTCTTAATAATTGGTATAGTGGCCTACAATATCTTCACAAAACAATACCCTATAATAGGTTTTTTAAGTTTATCTGAGATCTTATATTATGTAACAATCTTCTCATATCATTTCTCCATTTGTATTCCTCTGACCCATTTCAAATTAGTGTGACCAAACAGAATGCTGCATGTGTATTTATCACTCCTCAGATTTTATTCAATTAGTTCCATAATATGGCTTTTAAATGCTTCTGGAGCCAAAACTTGCTCAAGTTCTGTCCTTTTTTTATTTAATATTCAATTTGTGCATGAATCCAAACAATTTTGCTTTCAACGTATATGGTAAAAATGATACTTTGATGTTTTTTGCTTTCCTCCAAGTCAACCCAATTGCTCTCTCTGGCCTGTGGCTTTGCTGGAGCTGCTGGAGTGAAATGACAATCCTGCTTGACCTCTTGGGTTCACCCAATTTCCAGCTCACAAGTCAATTCCTGCTATAAAGTGGACTTTTGGGATGAATTCTTCATACCTTTGTCATTCTATATCACATTACTTCATTTTTTAAATCTTCCTAAGCTCTCTGAAGCCCTGTTATTTACATATTTACATACCATTTCTTTGACTTTCACTTAAAAAGTAAATAGAAAATTATATGTCCTAGAGCACTTGTACTGTTATAACAAAATATCTGAGACTGGCTAATTAACAAAGAATTGGAATTTTTTTCCACAATTCTGGAAACCTGGAATTCCAATATCAAAATGTCACCATGAGTTCTGAGCCTCTCTTGCTGCATTCTTCCCAAAGCAGAGGGCAGAAGATCAAGGCAGCCAAATGCCATGTGAAGCCTCTTTTATAGGAGCCTTACTCCTCTTCAGAAGGGTGGGATCCAATTTACCTAATCACCTCTTAAAGACCTTTACTGATGACAGAACAATTTTGGTACCACTTCAACTATTGATGGTACAATTGAAATCATAGCATTAGGTATGGTATAAACGTGTTGAATGAACAAAACGATTTGATACCTACATGATGTTATTTTAATATGTTTTAAAGGACCTGTGAATATCATTCTTGGTAGAACTGAAATTTCAGCACTAGAATAGCATGTAGTTTAGCAAAGGAGGAGTGGAAATGTTAACTCCTGGAAATTGACCTATAAATACTCTAACCAGTGTAGGATGCAGCCTTGTTGTACTATTACTGTAGGAAGTCTTAATTTACAGAGCAACCCATCTGATTATCAAAAGTAGTATTTTGAAATTCAGTGGTCAGTTTTGGGACCCATGATAACAAAAAAACTTGTGCTATATCCAGGATATGCTAGACACGCAGTCTATGCAATCCTGATTTCAAGGAGAGGATGTGCTTCATATGGTAACATTTTGAAAGGGTAATAAGCATTATAGCTCCCACTTTTTGTACGTTATATTTTTTTGAAGTCACTGTTATGGTTTCTATTTTTATATACAGAATATTGAGTCAACTAAGCCAGAAGACTTGCCCAAGTTTATACCAGTAATAATCAGTGAAGCGCTATTAGAAATCTGGAAGTTGTACTTCCAAAGTCATTCTTTTTTAAATTTATTTATTTTTTCATTGCATGTTTGCAATACATAGAGTTTACGGTCATCTTAAGGAGCGGGGACATGTACATGATACAGCATGATATTTTTTTAAATCCCCTTCCCTTTCCTGCCCTTTTTTCTCCCTCCTCTTCTATATACTCTCTTTCCATTTGTAGGTTGAAAGATTCCTGTACAGGGAATATCTTTCTTCTACTTATTTCCCCTTCCCCTTCACTTTTCTTTTTGCCCACATGCTCTTGGACCTCTTTCCATTTGCAAGAGATCTATCCCCTTGTCTCCTCCTATCCAGTTTTTATTGTGCTCACTTAAACACCATACTACATGACATATAAAAGTACTGAGTGCAATTTCTTGTTTTCCAGGGTAAGTCCTACTAGCATAACATTAAGCCTAAAAAGGTGATATAATTAAATCAGAATTTCCCAAAATGTGCTCCATAAAGCACTAGTAATTCTAAAATGAAAAATTATCATAAATTAGCACAACTTTAAGAAAATCATATGATTTCATAGGATTATTATCCCCTCCTCATTCTAGCTCTTATTCTCCCATTCTCCTTGACATCCCAGAAATGAAACATTGTTTGGTAACACTATTCAGATTAATTCTTAGGACACTAGAAACATTTAGCAGAACTGGTAGTATAATTAAAAAAGAAAAGAGAGAACAGGGCAGTTACATTGCACTTCCGCTTATTAATGCCCGTCAGCGTTAGCTGACTGAAGATGGTTCATTCCTCCACTTCACTGATAGGCTATTAATGTGCAAAGAAACAGATCGACTTGTGGTATGCTCATATGCAGTAAGTCAGCAATACTTAGGAACACAGATCTCTTTGTGGGTGTGCATATGGGCTGTGAGGAGGGAGAAACAGGGCAGCTGAGAGGAAAAAAGCAGCTTAGTTACATACATATTTAAAAGTCAAGAGGATGTGGTGCTTAATTTTTTTTCTTGGATTCATTACTTCTCTAATCCTTGATTTGTTGCCTTTAATTTTGTTGATTGAAAGGTATTATGTGGGCGGGTGTTGTGGTGCTACTGAACAGCAGGTAGATACTAGCTACAGTCTTTTTTGAAGCAAGACAATTAAAAAGGTAATCATCTTTGAAAGCTGGAGTGAAAAAAATAAGTACCAGAATAGACATGGAACTAAATAGCTGCTTGGCTAGCAGACTGTCATTGCACATAGAATTCAAATAAATTTTGCTTAAACTTTGAGGAGGAGTCAGATTAGAAAAGAGGTAAATTTTCCGATTGATCACTGCAGATAAAAAGGCTTGACTTATGCATCTTGCACCAGAACACAATGTAAAAGCTGAAAAATAAACCATAAAATACAATGCTGAAAATTTCCATATCACAGCTGCCCAGAGTGCATAACAAGAAGAATATTAGTAATGTCCAGATGCACATAAGTCTACAGGGAGGGCATTTGCCAACAGCAAAATGAGTGGAGTGACAATGTCAATCACATTCAAAAGACTATGTTAATGTTTTTCAAACAGTTCTTTCACACTCAAAAATAGTGCTCCTTCATAGTGGATAGTACTGTATGAAGCAAGGCTGCCCCTGAAAATGATGGAATTCATTGTTCGTTGCTCATCTTCTCTCAACAATAAACTGCATTTTTGCAGGATGATTTTTCTTTTGTCTTTAAAACTATGCCAAGATGATTTCAAACCTTTTAAGCTAATTGCTCCCTTTCTTTGCAGAACTAACACTGCATGTGTGGCACTAATACACTGCCCACTGCCACTTCTCCCTCTTCATCTCCACCAGCCACTATTTCAAGTCACATCATTTCTAAGCAAGCTCTTTGATGAGAACTGCTGATATGTGCAAGAAAGTCCTCAAGCTTTTAAAACTGCCCTGAAATCCTGTTGTCAAAATCAAAATTGTTTTTTTCTTGTTTTTAATATTTTTTTCTCCTCTTCTGCTTGGCTGTTCCAACAGCTGTCAGTAAAGCCTGTGAGTATGCTGATATATTTGGAGGTTTCCATATTGCATAATCAAATAAAGAACTAAAAAAAAATCACTGAAATTCACAGAGGATGCCAATTCCACGGAGATTAATTTCCTAATATACCATTTTCTTCAGGGAAGCACCTAATTATCTCTTTTTGACTAAGAAACTATTTGGAGTTAATTTTATATAATGACCTCTGTTTTTAACATTTTTAAGCAAATCCATTTTGAAATGGCTCTGAACATAAGACCAGCTATCTATTACTCTTTTCACGTGAAAAGCTATCTTTGAGCAATATATGGAAATATATAGGTACAGAAATACAAGGATACATCTTAGAACTATAGAAAAATTTTATTTATAGTCAAATTGAATGGAATGCCATTCATATATGAGTACATTACTCTATGTAGATGGCAATTGGTGCTGACATATATAGAAAATAAAGAAGGGGAGAAAACTATTGCTGGACACAGATACAATCATCAGTTATTTGAAACATTTAAGTTTTTCCATATGTGATATAACAATTACGGGAGTAAATCCCTGTCAATAGGAATTCCAATGTTTCAGGAAACAAATATATGTTTCAAGGGATGAAAAGAAGTACTGTATAGGAATGCATAATAATTCCCGATTCAAATAAATAGAAACCTCAGATGCGGTAGGCAGAGTGAAAACTACCAACCTACATTCAGTGCTGCCAAAGTCTTAATTTATAGGAGCAAGGACTAACAATAAAGGAAAATTAAAATTGTGTGTTAAATTTAGGTTTTTAATCACAGGGTGTTTAAACACAAATTTTAGCATGGATCTAAAATAATTACAAGGGACCTTAAAAGCAGATGAGGGAGGCAGAAATGAAGTCAGAATGGCATTATGTGACAATAACATCACCTACCATTGTGGCTTTGAAGCTGATGGCAGGGTCATGAGGAAAGGAATCCGTTCGTGTTCTGCTCCTGGAAACTGTCTCCTCTAGAGTTTACAAAAAGGACTGCAGCTCTGTCCATAAGTCTGCTAAGTAGGAGGTGCTGTGTCGCTCTCATTTACAGAAGTGTAAAATAATATGTAAGTTTTTTAAAGTTAATAAATGTAGAGTAATTCGCTACTCCAAATACAAAATGAATATATCTTAGGTCTGCATGATTGGATACAGTCACATTTGTCTTAGCCCTCTAAAATGAAACAGATTATAAACAATGAAGAAATCCCTGTCAGACTGACATTGAAGTTTTTTATTTTTCATCTTTGAACTGATGAAAAGAAGAACAAATAAATATCATAGGTTTGAGTACAACTATGACTTGGCCTCAGGGTCTTTGGATTTGGCAGATATTGAAGAACAGCTCATAAATATTTCCAAATGCTCCTTTGAGCATATGGTCCTTTCTTGTACTGATTGGGGTTCACCTGGAGAAAAACAAAACAATTTCAGTGAGATATAAAAATTCTTCTT
>NW_022900926.1:58856389-58865405 GCF_012274545.1 Fukomys damarensis | reverse complement strand
ATATAAAAATTTTTTTTTTTTTTTTTGTTTTTTTTTTTTTTTTTTTTTTTTTTTCTTTTTTTGTACCTGGGATCAAACTTGGAACCTTGCACTTTTGAGGCAGGCAGTGGCACCACTGAGCCAAATCCCTGGCCTAAACTACACAAATTCTCACTAGGAATTGGCTTGTCCAGTTGCAGGAGATGATTCAGCAAGACTGACATTCATTGGGCAGGCAATCAAGAAAAAAGAAACTCATAAGGAGATTAAAATAGGGAAGATTATGCCCTTTTTTAGGGTAATATATGATTAAATCAGGCCTACCAATTATAAATTAAATGAACAGATAAGAAAAATGAAGTGCATCTACAGAATTCTCTCATAGCAAGACCAAGATTTGTGTTCAGTTAAAATGGAAAATCTATGTGTGTGTGTGTGCATATGTGTGTATGTATACACACACACACATGCTTATGAATGACCTATACATTGCTGTCTTCCTTTCTCCTTCAGTCTCTTGCAAGAAAATAACTTTTGAATCCTCCCTGCTCTAGTATTGGTTTACCCTACAAAGATAATACTTACAAGGAGAGATTGACCTGAAATAATAGAGGGACCACAGAGGTATCACGGCTACTCACATTGAGTGTTCCTCTACTCCTGTGCAACTTTAAATCTCCCACAAGCTTCTAGACCCCAGAGGACACTTTACATCCCTTTTACTGGTTATGTTGGAAGCACACGCCTTCACTTTATTCCTGGCCCAAACCTTTCCTGAAAACTTCTAGAACAGCAGAAGTATCAATTATGGGAAATCTTAAAAGTGGGAAATATCTTCTTTATATTCTCAGCAATAAACTAAAATAGAACATGGCTCACATTTGCAATGTGATCATATGACTTGCCTTTCTAAATTTACCCCCTTTACTCTTCTTGCTTATAGATTTCCTTCTGCTAAAATTGTCTATTTACCACCTGGGAATGAGGGCTCTGTCCATTCTTATCGTCTAGCTTGCTGTCTAAAGATTTCTACAAGAGCTTCTCTATTGTTTCAGTTAGGCATGATTTCTTATCACATCCATGTTGGTCACGTTGTTTGCTTTTATGTTACTGTGTTTTTATTCCAAGAACTAATTACTATTTTAAATTACATTACATGTTTGCTTACTTATTTTCTGCCATCTCACTGGAATTACAGTTCCTTGAAAGCAGAAGCAATCAAAGCAGTACCAACACTGTGTCAGTTTGTTGAACTGCAAATGTAGTTCATTGTGAAGTTATGCTTGAGAAAAGAGCAATGGAAAATCAGACAATAATGGCATTATTTCTACTGTTTTTTCAGTAACATTTTTCATTGAGTTTATTGGTAAGTTTTAGGAATACAGTACAGTTACATTCATCATTGGAATCTTGTACCTTTACATGCCAGGTCTTGGTTCTCATTTTTTCCTCTTGTCCCTGCCCTCCCTTCACCCCCTCCTCCCCTCCCCATTTACAAACACTTTTTTTTATTTCCATTTTTTCATTTTCTCATATTTTTCTTTTCCCTTATTCCCTTTCCCCTACCCTTCCCACTTTCCCTACACCTTTAGCCCTTTTCTTCCTATTTTACACCGTTAATTATATCATTAGGATCTTATATACTATTATAGTTTTTCACACCAGAGAAACTATTCGGTATTTGATTATCTTATTTTGGAGTAGATGCTCAAGATTTTTTCACTGAATAATATTCCATTCAATCCATTCATGCTCATAAAAATGTCCAATATTAGTTTTGTTCAAAACTAAAGATAATATTTTTCAAAAAATTCTAAATGTGGAATTATATATTGGGAATTCTCAGTACCCTGAATAACAGAGGACCTCCATTTGTTACCTGTGTATCTTTGAATAATGTGAGCTTCAGAATTTCCATCATGGAAGTGGGATTCATATTGGACACAGTGGTCTCTAAGAGGATATCATAAGGTCATACCCAATAAGCCCTCTATGAATGTTTGCTATTTTTGTCATCAATTATAATGTAGTTATACTTTGCTTATACCCTATCCCATAGTAGCTTAATGTAATCTCATTAAGAAATATTAGTTATTGCTATCTATAAAATATCAATTTATTGTATAATTTAATCCTTGGAATTATATCTGATTTTATTTTTGATTGGCATAATTTTATACAACACAAGTATAAGGATATGTGAGTTAAAATAAATGACACTCTCAAAAACAGAAAAATAAGTAGATGTTCATGCCGTGGTGACACATCACAATTTCAGGCATTACATAGTTACCTCTGTAGCTGTTGGATAAGTAACAATAACTCTGCAAATCTCAAATGTATTTTTACATCATATTTTATGTATATTATTGATTTAATTGCAATAAACAATGTGAAGGTAGAGACTTCACTACAGATGCTTCAAAAAGCAAAAGTAAAATAAATAATATAAACAATTTCATATCGATACACTATAGAATTCAGATGAAATATATACTTAAAAATAAACTATCATATTGACTTAATATTATAAAATAATAGCCCTAAAATCATTAGATAAATTAAATGTTTTAAACTTCTTCACACAACGACAACACATACATGGCTGATGCTGTAAGATCCAAAACAGATAACATTTTAACACAGTCATCACAGAGAATAAAATCCCAGGTTACAATTCATATGGCAAAACCATGTTAATATTAACATTAGATGAGGATAAAACTGAAATAGAAGAAAAAGGATAGAGAATAATCTTACTAAGGAATACAAGTATAAATACTTAACAAAATATTGATGAAACAAGTGTATTTGTCTTCATTTAGAATCCCAAGATGTGATGTGATCTAATGGATATAAATAAAATACTCTACCAAAGAGCTGGATACTATAGAATCTCTTCAAGATCAAAATCCATAGTTACAGTGTTAAGACTGTCCCTTTAGAAAAATGCCATACTTACTAAACTCCATATTGAGAATTCAATTCCGATAATTCATGGACTTTCCCAATTAATATGTCCAAGATTAAATTATTCTTCTTTATAAAAATTTTTCTCACGTCCTCCTTTTTCCACAACAACCAATGATTCATGTTTGAGCTCTTAGACCATCTTACAATTTCTGATGTCAACAGAGCTCATAAGAGCATCCCTCTCTTCCCAACTCTATCGATAATACTCTAGCTAGACTCATGTTCTTACTGTTTTGACTAATGGAGCATTCTTCAATATCTCAATGCAGTACTTTTACCATTCTTCCCATTCTTCGGGGTCCTGAAGTTTGATTTGTTTAATATAGGTATCTTATCATCATTCTCTATTTAAAACACCTCTGTGGTTTTTATATTTCCTTTAATGTAAAATCTAATCTCATTACAGCAAATGGCAAGTTTCTGGCCCAAATCTTCTAGATATATTACCATTGCAGCTGCACACTAAATTCTAGAAATACTAAAAAACATGTATTTTCTAAATGAACACATAACCTTATCTTTATAATCTGTTTTTGAAAATGTTTTACTTATTCTTGCAATATTATTTTTTCTTCTTAAGTGGTTAATCCATGATTTTTCTAAAGAGATCCATAGTAGGAATCATCTACTTTGGTATTCTTCCAACTCAATTTTTTCAACTGTTCTCATGACCTCTTACTCGTCTTTTGATTCCTATCATAATTACCCAATTATAGTTATTTTTCTTCTCATTTTTCTTCTCCAAGCTCTTTTAACAAAGGGACCAGAACTAGGGCATGTACTCAAGTTTCATCTAATGGGTGAACGAGTGAATATAAAATAGTATAGAAAACCATATGTACTAGGATACATATGCATATTTGAAATTTTGTGATTCTTTTTGTTTTGACTAGATTATGATGTCTTTCCTTTCAGCATCCTTCTAAGTTTATATTTAGAGAAATTATGAATACATTATGCAGTTTTGTTGGTGGGCAAATCATTAACATGGAAATTTTCTTTTGAATGAATTAAAGTATGTTTGGATTTTTTCCATTGTTTTATAGATTGCTAAAATACTTTAATATTAATTTTTGAACACTTGAAAGAAATAAAAACAGTAATCAGTAGAAATTACACCACTTTTGGCCTGTGGCACACATTTGCTGAAGCAGAAGCCTGCCATATGCCATATGTGATATGCCACCCAACTTTACCATCAAGTCAGTGAATGCCCTGTATCCTGCAGCCAAGCCACATGGGCAAGACATGCTTTCCACTTCAGCATTTCTATGAACATTTTTCCACTTAATTTTGTCACACATGGCATCCATAATCTGTTAGAAGGAGTTCTGCCCATTTTGTCACCTTTAACATCTGAGAGCTCTTATGACGCTGCCAAATTGATTGTTCTTCTGATTTAAATCAGATGTGAGTCATTCTGGGTGAAAATTCTAAGTTTCCAGTAGTCATTATTTTTTCCATAAAAGCACACACGAATGGGTAATGGCACATACAAGGAATTACTTTGATTAAGGTTAATTACAAGTGTGACTTTTTTCACCCACGCATTCACTCTTTGAACAAATAAATACTGTGCTGGGTGCTGGTCATATGCTGAGGAATGAACAACAGTATAAAAGGAAAATGATAAAAAGATTACAAACAACATTGTCTTCTATTAGAGCTTGGAAGCAAATTTAAAAAACTAAAGTTTTTATATCATTCAATTCACTTTATATTATATTAATACAAACATGATCTTATTTCAAATTTATAATACTCCAATTATGTATTTCTGATTTTAAAAGACAGAATTCAGCTAATATAGAGCTATTGTTTCAATACAGCATGCCATACATGACAAGTTAAAGTATAGGGGAAATTAGGAAGTTCTGTGTATAAACAAGGGAAACATAAATGATACAATATTTGCCAGAAGAGAAAGGATAAAAAACATGTTCTTAGAATTCTTGCACAGTTTAATTTGTAAGTAAAGAGAGAAACTTTAAAATATTTTGCTTATAATCACATTTTCGTGTTCATATTAAAATGCTAGTTGTGCTGGGTATGTAGCTCAGCACTGCCACGCCTGCCTGCCTGTCCTGAGTTTGATTCCTGATACTGAAAAAAAAAAATTAAATACATATTTACCTAAGTAAGATAGTTTCCTTTTGAAAGAAGAATACCAAAATTGTGAAGAAATTGAATTAGTGAGGAAAGAAAGTGAATAATGGAACAGATATTTTCAAAATTTTAAACCAAACACAAAAGGATTTGTGTAGATTATTGTAAGTATCCAATGTATGCGAATGGAAAGGACTCATTTTCATAGACTGTATTAGTCAACTTTCTCATTCTTGGCAAAAAAAACAAAACCCAAACCAAAAATCCCTGACATTCACAGTTTAAAAGAGGAAGGTTTATTTGGCTCATGATTCACAAGGTTGCATCCGTTGTCTGCTGGCTCCAAAGCCAAAACATCATGGGAGAAGGGCTTGGTGGAAGAAAGATGCTTCCCTCACGGTGGCCACTTCATAACACAACTGAGAAGCACCAGAAAGACATAGTCTCCAAGGTCATGCTCCCATGACCTCGTCAGATATACTCAGAAGTGTAGTTTACTAATCTTTTTGGAATCCTTAATACAGTTGAATCAACAATCATAATTAATGGTGGCAGATCTTGGAATTTTCTTTCAAATCAGAATTCAATTTTGAACAAAAAGAAATCTAATGACTGGTTCATATAAATTCACTTAGGCATTTAGTCAATTTAAAATTAGTAGCATTTATTACATTCTGTTAGCATATTTTACCATAATAAGTAAGGTAGACCAGAAGTTCCAATATAACTAGCCTGGATGTTGTTTTTTATTATATGAATTTGAAAATGACTAACTTTGTACCAACCTTCCAGAGTGATGGTGTACATAAAAATATCTAACAGTGAAAGATGATCTATCAATTGTTATCACCACAGAATATGGATAAAAATTAAATGGGATTAATCTCCCTGAATTAATTTTAAAATAAGAAAGATACTGAATTCAAACTAAGAAAAGAGGCTGGGGCTTTAGATCATTGGTACCACCCCTGCCTTACTAATGCAAGGTCCAGAGTTTGATCCCCAGTACCCTTCAAAAAAATAAGATAAGACAAAAATAAGAAATATTTGAGGATTTTAAGAAACTTCATGTTTTAATAGTAAAACAAATTAACTTAATATCATTAAAAATATATCATTTTATTATAAAATGTATAATGTATCAGGTAAATGTAAAATGCACAATTATATAATGTATAATAATAAAATGTAAATTTATAATGTTAAACAGTTTTATAATAAAATGTGTGTTTATAATATATTTTAATAATTAATATATAAAAATTAACATACTGTTTAGAATAAAAATGTGCATTTTTATGCCTGTCCCTAATACTGTAAGTTAATTGTATCCAGGACATTGCTATCATAACAATAATTAAATAATAATTAATTAAATAAAATTGAGGCAAACTGTTATAGCTTGTATCTGAAATGAACCTCAAAGGCTCAAATGTCAAAAGCTTATTCCCTGGTGCAGCAAAATTTTGAGATAAGGCTTATATGGATGGTGATTAGATCATAAAAGTTCAGACCAAATCAATGGATTAATCAGTTGATGGGTTTATAATCTGATAGACTATTTGGAACATGATAGCAATTTAGGAGGTAAATTTTTTAAAAAGTGTAGGTATTTTTTAATTATTATTTCAAGCTAAAACCCACTGATGAATTCCAGAGAATAGAAAAGCCACTGAACAAAGAAGACTCTAGAAAATGGAACTGTTGGCTTTTCTCATGGAAAGGTAATAAGGGAAAAGAAAAAATTATGAGAAAATGAAAAAATGGAAATAAAGTGTTTGTAAATGGGGAGGGGAGAGGGGGGTAAAGGGAGGGCATGGACAAGGGGAAAAAATGAGAACCAGGACATGTCATGTAAAGGTACAAGATCCCAATGATGAATGTAACTGTACTGTATACCTAAAATGTACCAATAAACTGAATAAAAGAAAAAAAATCTGTTAAAAAAAAAGAAAATGGAACTGTTGGACTGTTGGAATGGCAAATTGCACGTTTCATGGGTACAAACTGGTCTTAGAACATCCTTTGCTAGAGCAACTCTAGTGTCCAAATTACGGAGTGTGATAATCACAAGGAGGAGGTAATCTTTCCTCGTTTGGTTTATCGTGGCATTTTATTTCTTCTTCCTCCTCCTCCTCCTCCTTTTTTTTTTTTTTTTTTTTTTTTTTTTTTTTTTTTTTCCTTTTGGCACAGCTTTTCCCCCGTTCAGCCATCAGAGCCTGTGGTAGATGAAAATCAAGGACTGTCCTAGGTGGAGACCCACCCCTTGAAGTGGCTGTGTATGGTTTTGTGTTTGCTTGGTTTTTAAACTTCTGCATGAAGATTACAAAAATGTATTATAGACTCCTGTGGCCAGGGGTGAGCTGACATCAAAGCATACTCTAATGCAAGTCACGTCCATACTGTTTTGGAGCTGATCGTCGAAAGAGTGCTGCAACCCCACACATTCACTGCTGGTCCGTTAGAATTCTTCTTTTCTTTATGATATTTTGTCTTTCGCAGATCTAGAACACACACAGAGCCGTCGTACGCGCTGGCACCCCCTTTGTCTCCTTTAATGTCATGTCATCAGAGCAGGATGCTAGCAACATTACAGAAGGATCTCATTGACCTCATTCGTGTGTCCTTAGAAGGTTTTGACTTGGCTGTCACAGTCGAGTCTGCACACGTGAATACACATGTCGGTGCTACAGAAGGCGAAGGTCGTATTGTTCTGCCAGTCCACACTGAGAGCCAGGGTTGAAGGGAAAGGAAACGGGTCATCCCCTTGTGGGCTGTAATTTGTCCTCAATCCCTTTCCATCTCTTTGCTTCCAAGAGGCCTTGAAGTGAGTGGCTGTGTTCTACTAGAACCTTTCTACCATGATGTTTTGCCTCACCACAAGCCCAGAAATGTGAAGCCCAGTGTGACCATGGTGAAAACTGAGCCAAAATAAATCTTCCCTCCTTTAGGTTTTGTTTTCCCTCATGTTTTTTTGTCATAGTAACAAATAGCTAATTAATATATAGACAAAATACTTGTGTGTGTGTGTGTGTGTGTGTGTGTGCCTTTGTTTCTGTGTGTTTTAGCGAATGAATGATGGGATCGATGGCACTAATTGTTTGGCCTTCGTAGTGATAATAATATTGGGGAATTTAAAACACTTGTTAAATTCCTCTACGAGCTTTCAGATCTGTGAAAATTTTCCTCTGGCTTTTTATTCTCATTCATAGCACACATGGTTACCCGAGAAATATTTTCCTCTATTCTAGTTTAATTTTATATCAGATATTTCCTGCTAGCTCATTGTAGAATACCTCTGATGTCATAAAGAAAAGATAAATTATAGAGAGATACTACTGATACTAGGGAACTTAAGTTATTGGAATTATAATCATTCTTTTCCTGCAATTCCAGGAGTAAAAGTAGTGAAAGATTGAAGAGGTACCTATATTGCTCAAGGGATCAATAATTTCAAGTTTCGGTGAAACAAGAAAGAAATGAAATTACATCAACCTTAGCATGATTACCAATTTTCTCATACATATTTTAAAATATTTTAGACAATAGTTTGAATTTATTTCATCAATTTGGCAACTTATTTGCTGCAAGGTTAACACAGGTTTTCATTTTGTTTTGTTTTGTTTTTGATACCAGGGATTGAACTCAGGACCCTGTGCTTGCCAGGAAGGCTTGGAACCACAGAGCTAAATTCCTTGCCCAAGGAAAACACAGTTTTGAAAGCAGAAAATACTGAAATATTTTCTTCAAGTTGGTTGTCTTTATAGGTATTCCTTTTGTTCTTTCCCAATGACTTCAAAGCACTATTTTTGTAAGATAAATGTTTTATAAATTATTAAGAATAATCAGTTTGGGGCCGGGGCTTTAGCTCAGCGGTTCGGTGGCCTGCCTTGCAAGCGCAAGGACCCGAGCTCAATTCCTGGTACCAAAAAAAAAAAAAAAAAAAAAAAAAAAAAAA
>NW_022900926.1:58852974-58856369 GCF_012274545.1 Fukomys damarensis | reverse complement strand
AAAAAAAAAAAAAAAAAAAAAAAAAAAAGAATAATCAATCAGTTTTGATTTTATTATACACAATAGGTAATTTTGCAGGTTCTGTGAAGAGAGTTTACTAAAATTTTTTAGATGCCCTTTTCTGTTCTCCAAATCTAAGCTAATTTATGACACCATACTCCCATACTTTCCACAAATTATTTTCCCTGACTTTATTTTTTAAAAAAATATTTTATGCAATTTTGAATGTCAAACATAACCATAACCATCTTTGCTGAGGCTGATTAATCAGGAATAAGCATTGTTCTGGTCTTGTTCCATATGTTTTACTCATCTACCATTGAAAAACAAATAAATGAGATGTTATGTGATATCATTCACCTCTAAATTTTGATCCCTCCTATTAATTTCTATAGTCTTTATTTCTCTTTTGCTTATAAAGGGATACTAAGTTAGCCATGATTTGTTTATTCTCTATCAGAACTTGCAAAATAAAGGATGAAAAACAGGCAAGCCTAAAAGGAAAGCACAAAAATTTGAAAATTGAAAAACTGTCATCCTCAATTCATTTTAGTTATTGCTTGGAAGATTTATGTTCTCCACTACCAATGAATAATGTGTATTTTAGCTGTGTCAAAAATTTCGATGTATAATTTTAATTCCAAATAATTTATTTGTTGGTCAAGAGATCAATTTTAAATAATGGGATTTCTAGAAATAAACATAAATATATTTAAAAAGTCATAACTATTTCAACTACTATTTCAAATTTTAATTATATGTCAGTATTTAGAATTTGATTACTTGCTCATAGTTCTTATATGTGAAAATAAATATGCAAAACTAAATTGTAATAGAGCTCACAACACTGACTGTAAAATAATTTATGAAATATATCTCTAATTGTTATGCAATTGACCACACAATGCTACCAGATTGATCAGTAGTATGTTATAATTATCATCATCAAAAATTATTTTAATACATTATATTTAAAGCAGTCTTTTTAAGGAACTGGCATCCACCCCCTAAGAAAAACATTTTTTTTTTTGAGGAAAAACTTGTATGATAAGACTATTTATTTATTTGGCTTTTAGTTAGATTTAATCTACTGGTTAAAAATTACAGCAGAAATGTCTTCTGATGGATTCATAGTTTCATCTAACAAAATAGAATTGATTGGAAAATGCGCATAACTACTATAAATGTGATATTTATAATGCTTTAATATAAAATTTAAGAATTAAATTAAGATTTCACTATACATAAATAGAACTACAAAGCAGTGGGAGCAATTAAAATAAGTTCTGGTCCTTAAAAATGTGTTTTGTCTTGTTTTGTTTTGTTTTTGTATCGGGGATCAAACTTGGGTCCTTGCATTTGCAAAGCAGGTAGCAGAACCACTGAGCTAAATACCCAGCCCAAGAAACAGTTTTGATATTACATGATTGACAATGGTGACAAAATTCCTCTTGGAAATTTTTTCCACCATATCAAACAGTTGCACAAATAGCAAAAAATGCTCAGAATCAACATTTTAGATTTCAGGAAATCAATCGGAGAATCTCACCAATCCTGAGAATACTTGTTTAAGCAAAAGAAAAGCTTAATCACATTTTTAAAATAAGCTGTAACACTTCAACATAACCTATTACAATGATCCCCTCTCTAGCTTTTCAGTAACTCTGAAAAGTCAATAACCAAAATTACAGTGAGAATTAGCAATTTGGCAGAACATAGAAGAAAATTAATGGATTGGAGCACCTGCAAAGCATCATTCACTGAGAACTGACATGATTTTACCCATCTAGTGGTTCCTGGGAAGATCATGTGTAAATGTGATAGCTCAACATGCCCACAGAGGATGCGGGCAGAGACTGAGTGACTTCTTAGTTCATGGTGTGTAAAGAAATCTCTATCTAATCATCAACTGGCTATTCAGCTAACAAGATTTGGTGTCCATAGAGAAAAATAACTCATTCACATTTTGTTCAGAAAATAAGGAGGAAATGGTTGGCAGTGTTGCCATATTTTATTATTTAAAATGTCCAATTTCTCATATAAGAGTATGAGATGCAAAGAAAAATAATGTGTATCAACAGGAAAAAAAATCAACACATATCTCTAAGAAAGTCTGGATGCTGGATTACTAGATATACCTTAAGTGACTTTACACATGTTCAAAAAACTACAGAAAAGCATGGGATTGGTAACTCATGAATATAGAATATGACAGATACAGAACCAAATATCAAACACAAAAGAGAAAGGTGTGATAACTGAAGTGAGAAATTTACAGGAGGTTTTGAAGAGCCACATCTGAGCCAATACAATAAAAAACCTCAACAAACTTGAAGATAGATCAACTGAAAATTTGTGATCCAAAGAAAAGCAGAAAAAAAATGAAGATAAAAATCAGTGCAACTTCAGGGATCCTTTGGGACACCATGATCACTTCAAAAAACAAATAATAGAAGATCCAAAAAGGAGAAAATAAAGTAGTAAAACAAAAGTGTTTGAATAAATAATTCAGAAATTTGATAAAATATGTAGCCTAATTCATTATAGCTAAATGTTTGAAACAGCCTATATGTCCATCAAAAGGTGAATGAACAAAAATAGTCTGGTATTCATACACAGTGGAGTACTACTTGGTCATAAAAAGGATAAATGAGTCATTTGTAGAAAAATAGCTGCACCTGCACCTTGAGAGATAATGTTAAATGAAGTAATTAAGACACCAAAACTACTTAAATATCACATAGTTTCTCTTATATGAAAAACACTATATACACACACACACACACACACACACACATATATTTCTTTACTTTTTCCTTTTTTTTTCTCTTTATTGAATTTATTGGTACAATCTAGGTATACAATGCAGTTACATTCCTCTTTGGGATCTTGTACCTTTACATAATAGGTCTTGATTCTCATTTTTTCCACTTGTCCCTGCCCTTCCTTCATCCCCTCCTCCCCTCCCCATTTACAAACACTTTATTTCCATTTTTTCAGTTTCTCATATTTTTTCCTCTCCTTATTACCTTTCCCCTACCCTTCCCACTTGCCCTACACCTTTAGCCCTTTACTTCCTATTTCACATTATTAATTATCTCATTAGGATCCTGTGTCCTATTATAGTTTTTCACACCAGAGAAACTATTCAGTATTTCAGTTAAAGAAATCTCTGTATGAACATTAAAAACAGGGAATCCTAAAATAAAACTAAAAAGGAAAGTAAAAGAGAAAAGGCAATGATGTAAGATTAAAATAATCTTTAATTTTGAAGATTAAAATGGTCCCTTAACATATTTAAATTGCTTCTTGGTCTTGCAGTCTTATCTTATTATTTTTTTTTCATTATTTAGAGAATACTTTTTACTTTCTGTAATCAAACCCATGTAGATATG
>NW_022900926.1:58830947-58852711 GCF_012274545.1 Fukomys damarensis | reverse complement strand
TATGTATATATATATTTATATTTATATAAAAAGACTAATAATAGCAGTATGTTATTCATCGATAGCAGCAACAGTTTTTCCAGGTTCTACAGTCATCTGAACAAAATTATAGACATTCAGCACATTCCATTAAGCAAAACCAAAAAAAAAGAAAAAGAAAAGAAAAGAAAAGAATAATATCCAGAAAACAGCAAAGTTCTGTTGCTGTTGTGGTACCTGGCACCATTTTTTTTGTTAGCGTCTTAATCATCATCTGGAAAGAGAACATTCTAGAGTAACATCATTAACTTTAGCCCAGAAAAAAACAGGGGTAGCAATCTTATTTGCAGACAATGCAAATTTCAAATCAAAACTGATTCTAATATTATTGTTGTAGGACAGTACTGTATCATACCTCTGTGAATGTAAAATATCTTGTACCTGCTTTATGACACATAGTAGTGACCATGCTTTATCAGTGCTTTAACAATATATATATACAGTATATAACTATATAACTATATATATATATGTGTGTTTCAAAATACAAAAAATATATATAACAATTAATTTTACATGGTCTTGCCAGAGCCTGCCATATCATCATATAGTGTGGGACATGGTCACACCCACTCAAGCCAAAGGCCATCCTAGAAAAGAGCTGTACAGGAACACAAGCTTCAGTGAGAGACCTGCCATACCATAGACCACAGCCAGGTAAAGCACTCCCGGTAAAGAACTACACAGACACACAAGCAACAGCTAGAAGCTCACTGTAATACCATTGAAAAATGTGTAGAGACCCTAACCAGAGTCTGTTCAGACAACAGGAATTGGGGTAGACAGCCCTGAGGCAATGACCCTCCCAGACAACAGCCACACAGGGGCCCCAGTAAGAGGTGCACCTAGATACAATCCCAAGTGTGCACAGACACCACCAGAAGCCTGCCCAGACAACACGTCAGCTCAGGGATCCAGAAGGCCACTTTTCTGAATCCAGGAATCAGTATACTGTTGAGCAGCAGAGAAAAGGCAACTTAGTGGCTTGCTGAGAATTGAAGACCACTGGGTGAGAAAAAAGCTGCCTCAACAAAGTCACAGAAGGCTCCACCTGTTGCAATGAGAAGACATGTAAATAAATCTCAAAATCAGACCTCCACATCACTTAAGGCAACCCCAAAGAGAAATGAGATGGAACAGCCTGAAACTCAACCAGCTGGACTCCATTTACTAGTAATAAAAGAGGACCTGGAAAAAAGGAAATCAGAAATAATTTCTAAGATAACAGCAGATATATTCCCCATAGTACAAGACATGATTAATAAATCTAGTGTTTAATCAGATTTAAAAAAATAGAGACTCTGAGGAACATGATAGAATTCCAACACTGAAAACAAATGGAATCCATAAAACAGATGCAAACAGATTTCAGGAAATTAAAAACTCCACTGAAAATTTGTGGAGCAGTATGTGCCAATGCAAGGACAGAATTTCAGATATAAAAGATAGGATTGCAATTAGTGGTAAGGAATAGGGAAATTTCTTAAAAATAGAAAGGGACCATGAGAAACAAACACAGCAGCTGCTAGACGATGAAGAATAACATAAGTCTGATTAGAGTCAATGAAGAAACAGGAGAGAATGCAGAAGACATTAAAAAAAAAAAACTGTTCATAGAAGTAATGGAATTAAAAACAAAACAAAACAAAAAAAAAACTACCCAAATGGGGAAAAGAACTTGATACACAGAAACATGAGGCATATAGGAATCCAAGTAGCCATGATTTAAAAAAAAATCTACACATGTAATAGTTAAGATCTCTGAAACCCAACAGAAGAACAAAATTCTGCAAGCAGTTAGAGAAAAGAAACAAATCACATAAAAAAGAAAGCCCATCAGAATCACAGCATACTTCTCAATACAAACCCAAAAGTCAAGAAGAGTGTGAAATGACGTATTTCAAGCACTGAAGGAAAACAACCTCCAACCCAGATTGATGTGTCCTGCAAAACTACCTTTCAAATGTTGATGGAGAAATAAGATACTTTCATGACAAAGAGCACCTTAGGAACTTAATAAAATGAAACCAGTACTCAAAAAAATTTTAAACAACATCCTAGGAAAAGATAGTGAGGATCATTACCCCAGGAAGCCCAGAACAATGAATCCATCAGCCATGACAAGAAATCAAATGCAAAGGGGTAGAATCCAACAAAAAGAAAAAAATCATGACAAGGATAAGTCAATACATATCTGTTATAACCGTCAATGGTAATGGTCTCAATTTACTAATTAAAAAAAGAATGACTGGCAAAATGGGTTAAGAAGCAAGATCCAACAATATGCTGCATACAAGAAACATAATTAATTCAAAAAGGAACTCATAGACTGAAAGTTAAAGGGTGGAAAAGAATAGGTCATGCAAGAGGAAGCCCACCAAAAGGAGGAGTAGCTATCCTATTTTCAGAACAAGTGGATTTCAACCCAATAATGATTAAAAGAGACAGAGAAGGACACTACATAGTAAAGGAAAGAATCCAAGAGGAAGAGATGACAATCATTAATATATATGTACCAAACACTACTGTGCCCAACTACATAAAACAAATATTAACAGATATGAAAAATCATACAAACACTAAGACAATAGTAAGGGGGGCATTAATAGCCCACTGTCACAAATAGATAAACTAGACAGAAAATACACAACAAAATAATAGCACTCAAACTCTTGAACAAATGAATTTAACTGATGTTTGCAGAGTATTCCACCCAACAAAAATCAGAATAAACATTCTTTTTAGCTGCACGTGGGTCATTCCCCAAAACAGACACATAACCACTCATAGAACATTTTTAAGTAAGTGCAAAGAAATTTTAGTTATTCCCTGTATACTGTCAAAACATAGTGCAATGAAATTGCAAGTCAATAGAAAAAAAAAAACACAAGAATTTCATAAACAGATGGAAAGTGAATAACTCACTTCTGAATAACCAATGGGTCACAAAGGATATTAAAGAAGAAATCAGACAGTTCCTACAATTCAATGACAATGACCATACAACATATTGGAATCGGGGCCAGGGATTTAGCTCAGTGGTTTGGTGGCCTGATTTGCAAGCACAAGGACTTGAGTTCGATCCCCAGTGCCCCCCCAAAAAAAGAAAGAAAGAAACAACATATTGGAATCTATGGAAAACAATGAAAGCAGTCTTAATGAGGGAAATTTATACTCAGAAAAACAGAGCTAGCTCAGTTATGCAACCTAATTCACAACCTCAAGCTTCTAGAAAAAGAAGAGCTGGACACACCTGTAGCTTGTACAAGGGTGGAAGTCATGAAGAACAGGGGAGAAATCAATGCAATAGAGACTAAGAGAACAATACAAAAAAAATCAATAATGCCAAGAGTTAGCTCTTTGAAAGAACAAACAAAATTGTCAAACCTGTACCCAAACTCATCCAAAAAGGAAGGAAAAGCCCCAAATCCATGCAATTAGGAATGAAAATGATGAAATTACAATGGAACCAGCAGGAATCCATCATAAATATCTACTTCAATAACCCATATACCAATAACATGGAAAATACAGAAGAAATGGACAGATTCTTAGATATGTATGAATTACCAAAGTTGAATGAAGATGACCTAAAAATTCTTAATGACCCAATGTCAATCAATGAAATTAAAAACATACCAACTAAGAAAAGTCTGGGTCTGGATGACTTCACTGCTGAATTCTACAAGATATTTGTAGAAGCAAGCATCACTTTTATTCCCAAAGCAGAAAAAGACCCAACCACCAAAGAAAACTATAGGCCAATCTCAGTAATAGATGCAAAAATATTTAATAAGATACTTGCAAACAGAATGCAGAAGATAATCAAGAAGATCATAAACGCTGACCAAGTGGGATTCATCTCAGGGATGCAGACATGTTTCAACATATGCAAATCAATAAAGAAATACACTATATTAATAGAGCCAAGGGCAAAAACCGTATGATCATATCAATAGATACAGAAAAAGCATTTGACAAAATCCAACATACATTTATGATTAAAAAACCCTCCAAAATATTGGAAAAGATGGTCTCTACCCAGTTTGATAAAAGTCATCTGTGAAAAACCAACACCCAATATCATACTAAATGGTCCAAAACTGAAAATGTTCACACTAAAATCAGGAACAAGACCAGGATGTTTACTATTCCCACTCCTGTTCAGTATAGTTCTAGATACATTAGCCACAGCAATTAGACAAGATAAAGAAATAAAAGGAACAAAGATAGAAAATTAAGAAGTCAAATTGTCATTATTTGCATATTACATTATACTTTATACAGAAGACCCCAAGAGTTGCATCAAAAATCTTCTAGACTTAATAATCAAATTCAGTAATGTAGCTAGATACAAGGTCAACACAAAAAAATCAATCACTTTTCTGCATACAAAAAACAAACTAACTATCAGAGAAATGGGGCAATCAATTAGTTTAACAATAGTATAAAAAACTGAAATATCTAAGAATCAATCTAATGAAAGAAATCAAAGATATCTACTCTATGACAATTTGAAACAAAGATATTTGAAAAGGATATCAGAAAATGGAAAGACATCCCTTGCTCCTAGGTAGGAATAGTGAAAATGACCATAATTCCAAGACTGCTATATAGATTCAATGCAATCCCTATTGAAATCCCAGCAGCATCTTTTTCAGACCATGAAAAACAACACAAAAATTCATTTGAAATAAGAAGAGAACTAGAATAGAAAAAGCAATTCTAGGCCATAAAAACACAGTAGGGGTAATAACAATCCCCAACTTGAAAATATTCTCTGAAGCTACTGAAATAAAAATATTATAGTACTGGCAAAGAAACAAACCTGAGGATCAGTGGAACAGATTAGAAGATGCAGAAAGAACTCCAGACACACTCAGCCACCTCATCTTTGACAAAAAAGCCAAATACCCTCAATGGAGGGAAGATAGCCTCTTTAATAAATGGTGCTGGAAAAACTGGGCTTCAACTTGCCAAAGATTAAAACTAGACTGTATCTCTCACCACACACTAAACTCAAATAGGAAATGGATTAAATCTAAATGTTAAAACAGAAACACTGACCAGGCTTGAAGAGAGGTTTAGGTAGAACTCTTGAAGACATTGGTGTAGGAAAAGATTTTATGAACAAAACCTCAGTTGCCCATGAACTAGCACAAACAATCAACAAATGGGATCTTCTTATTAAAAAGCTTCTGCACAGCAAGAAAAACCACCAAGAGCATGAAGAGACAATCCAGAATGTGGGAAAATATTTTCATCAGCTGTTCCTCAGACAAAGGTCTATTATCTAGACTATATAAAGAGCTTAAAAATATCAGACCTCCCAAATTTAAAGCCCCAATCTAAAATTGGTTATCTAAAATGAATAGACATTTTTCAGACAAAGAAGTAGAAATAGTAAATAAACATATAAAAAAAATTCAACATCACTGGTCATTCGAGAGATACAAGTGAAAATACAAGTGAGATTTCCCCAGAAAGCATTACTGCTATCATGAAATAAAGAAATAACAAATGCTGGCATGACTGTGCGGAAAGAGGAACCCAGTTCTACTGCTGATGGGAGTGTAAATAGGTGCAAAAACTGCAGAAATCAGTATGGAAACACTTCAAAGAAATAGGATTGGAAGTCCTATTCAACCTAACTATTCTAATGCTGGTTATCTTTACCAAAGAAATAAAAGAATCATTCCACAGTGTTATATGCATCCCATATTCATAGCAGCACAATGTGTGATAGCTAAAACTTGGAAACAACCCAATTGTCCATCAACTGAATACTTGATAAAGAAAATGTGTTTTTTTTCCTCATTAAGTTTATCAATACATTTAAAGCAAACAATACAGTTATATTTATCATTGGGATCTTGTACCTTTTCATAACATATCTTGGTTCCTATTTTTTCCCTATATCCCTCCCCTCCCTTCACCCTATTCACCTTTCCCTATTTACAGAGTTTATTTCCATTTTTTCTTTTTTCACATTTTTTCTCTTATTTCCTTTTCCTTCCCCTTCCCACTTCCCCTTTAGCCACTTGCTTTTATTTCACACTATCAATTATAACATTTGAACTTTACTTACACTTTTAGTCTTTCACACCAGAGAAACTTTTTGGTATCTACTCAGGTATCCTATTTATTTCATTTAAGAATATAGCCTCAATGTGCATTCATTTAGCTATAAATGTCTCTAGTTTCTCTTTCTTTATGGCTGAGTAGTACTCCATTTTATAGAAAAAAAAATCTTTATCTACTTTCCAGTTGATGGACATTTGGATTGTTTCCAAGTTTTAGCTACTACAAACTGCTATAAACATGGGTTCACACATATCATTGTGGTTAATACTTCAACCTTCCAGTTATAGCTGGTCTTTAGGTTTTGAGTCTCTAATGACTCTGAGACAATCTCATTTTAATTATACCAGGGAGGACAACTGATTAGATCAATCACAACACCTTAGCCCAAGTGATGCAATCAAAGCCATAGCATAACGTATATCTTAAGAAAATGACAATTTGTGGTAGCTATTAATCTATCACCTTTAACTGTGAATTAAATAAAAACTGAGGACCAGACCAAAATATGTTTATAGTGAATAAAATCTTCAAAAAGCAACTTTATCCTTCAGGATGGGGATTTAGAAGGAGAGGGAAGGGAATGATACATAGACAGGATAGAGAAAGGATAGAAATGAGGTCAGAGGACATAGGAAGATCATACAACCTCTAGGAAGCTTTTGAAGAGAAGAGGAGAACACAGAGCAAAATATACAGGAGAACACAAAAAACTAACAGCAGTAGGAAGGCTACAGGTAGTAATCCCTTTCTTTTAAAACTAATGGCAATTGAGAGAAGAAAAAGAGAAGAAAAGAAATAGAAAGAAAACAAATTCAATTTAGATTAAGAACAGGAACAAAAATGGAGAGTAACGAAGATCAAGGTGGGAGAGTCAAGAGGGGAGAGAGAGAGAGAGAGAGAGAGAGAGAGAGAGAGAGAGAGAGAAGGGGGGAGAAGACAAGAAAAAGAAGATTATTAAAAAGGCAAAAAATTGAGAAAGGAAAAATATAAATAATTTTTTAAAACTTATTAAAGATAAGAGAATAATATTAGTTTGAAAATTAAAAATATAAAGCGAAATATAGGGCCCCCTTCAGGGTGGGCCTCTATTGACGCAATAGACAGCATGGGAGTGTACAGATCTAAATTAGTCTCAGAAGGCCAGCAGCTGTCCTCTGAGGTTCAGGCTGATTTCTGTCCTCAGGGCCCAAGTTGAGATTTCTGACCTCTTTTAGGGTTGAACTTTACAAGGTTCCACTGCAGGTTCCAGCTGTTTTTCCCCTGAAGTTAAACCAGGTTCTGATGTGAGGTGCTGGCCCCTCTGACTTACCAACTATGGTGATGTGGTGTGCATTTATTGCAGATCTACTTCACTTTTCCAGTGGGCTTCAATTTTTGTCTAGGAGCCTCAGAAAGGCCCTCTTTCTCTTTTTTGTGGGGGTGAGGCATGAACACCATTGTGTTGCCATCTGTGTGGCTGGGATCCTCTGGTATGCTGGGCCAGAGTGGCAGGCCCAGCAGAGGGTCACAATGTGCTGCCTATCTCCCCTGGCATGCTGGACCAGAGGGATGGGCCTACCAGAGGTTCTCACACTGCTTCTGTGCTCTATTGTACCGCACTGAAAGGCGGGTCCACCAGAGGGTCATAAGCTGCTACAGTCTCTGCTGGCCAAATGCGCTTTTTTTAAAAAAATGGATTACTACTCAGCTATAAAGAATGTGAAACTAGAGACATTTATAGCTAAATGGATACACATTGAGGAGATACTCTTAAATAAAATAAATAGGACACACATGTATAAGTACTGTGGTTTCTCCAGTGTGAGAAACTGAAAGTGTAAATAAGGACTAAAAGGTATTATAGGTAATGTGAAATAGGAAGAAGGGGTGCAAAGGGGAAGGGGAAGTGGTAGGTAGGGAAAAAGAAAGAAGAGAATGGAGTTAATAGTAAAAGAAAAGATGGAAACTGTCTTTGTAGATAGGGAGCGGTGGAGGGTTGGGAAGGTGGGCAGGGGAACAGGGAAATTTAAGAACACATATGTATTATGTAAAGGTACATATTTCCCATGGTGAATGTCATTATATTGCATACCTTACATGTACCTATAAAATTAATTAAAAATATTCATGCCCAGTGTACCACTTTTGGAATGCCACTAACAATGGGACAGAATAAAATTTTTTCTCTTCACAAAGAAATTTATGAGGTCTTATAAGATAAATAAATGAATCTGATCCTGGAAAAATAAAGGAAGGTAGAAGGAGAGAGGTAAAAGAAGCAAGTTGAAATGTGTTATGTACGTGCTCCAACTCTCTACAGTGAATAATATTATGTACTGCAATCATGTACTAGTAAAAGTCATAAAAATAATAAAATAAAATTTAAAAGACTCATGCCTATGCACATCTTAAACAATTGATCAACAGGAGAGAATTCATATAGCAAGAGAAAAGCAACTATTTAGCACAAAGCTTATTCAGTGAGAAATAGAGATCTACCCAGAAGCCAGGAGGGCCAGAAAGAAGTGGGAAAATGTTTGCAAAATATTAAAGTGAAATAACTGTTCATGGGGAATTCTATATTCAGCAAAATTACCCCTCAAGAACAAAGGAGAGGGGCCCGGGATTTAGCTCAGCAGTTCGGTGGCCTGCTTTACAAGCGCAAGGACCTGAGTTCAATCCCTGGTTCCAAGAGAAAAAAAAGGAGGAATGAAATAATCCCAGATAATCAAAATAAAGGAATGTATTGCTAGCAGAAATGATTATCAAAAATACTGAAAGTCCTTTAGCAAAACTGCAGAGACAATAGTGAGTAATTTAAGTCCATATGAAGAAATAAAGAGAATTCTCACAGGTGACAATAAAAGATGATATAAGTATTATTTTGTAAAAATTTTATCCTACTTCAAAGGATTCTACGAACATTGCTTACAAATCTTCATTTTTAAAGGTGAATGACAACTTATAAGAAAAGTTGTTAATGATGAACAAAAGATGGAGCTATAGAAAAACAAAATTTGAGAATATTATTAGAATTACAATAGGATTACTGTGGCCTATTAGAAGGTAAGACACTAAAATCTATTTAAGTTAAAATTGAAACATTTTATATATTATGGAATTTGGCAGTATCAGGTGAGGTTTGGATAAATCCGTCACCTCACATACTTACTTTTTATGGTTAAAACACTTAAAATATATTTTAAAAGGCATTTTTGAATATAAAAAGCGTTATTTCTGACAGTCACCTACCAGTGTAATAGACCACTTAAATTTATATTTCCTAATTGAAAATGTTCATGCTTTAATCAAGATCTCTCCTTTCTCCAATCACCCTATTCCCCCCAGCTTCAGGCAACCTCCTTTCTACTGTATTCATTGCTTTGATACTTTAGATTCCACACATAATATCATGTGATGAGAAAAAATTATGATATTTTGTCTTTCTATGTCAAGATTATTTCCCTTTGCATAATATTTTCCAGGTTCATCCATGCTGTTATGAAAAATGCCATTCCCTGGTCTTTTTAGGTTAATTTTATTGTATTCTGCACATGTCCCACATTTTTTTATCCATCCGTCCAGTGATAAATATCAAAGTAGCTTCCATTTCATACCTATTGTGAGTAAAGCTTCAATGAACAGTTGGAAGATGCCTTCTTGGCTACTGATTTCAGTTCTTTCAGATGTACACACAGAAATAGGATCTCATTGTGATTTTACTTTGTATTTCCCACATGATAAATACTGATTAGCATTTCTTCACATTTCGGTTGAACATTCATATGTCCTTTTGAGAAATGTCTCTTCAGGTCCTTCACCCATTTTAAAGTTAGATTTCTTTTTTCTTGTAATTCCTTACATATTTTGGATATTAACCAGTCATGAAATTTATGATTTGCAAGCATTTTCTCCAAATCTTCAGGTTGTCTCTTCACACTATTATTTCCTTTGTATTAAAGAAGACGTTTAGTTTGATACAAATTCATTTGTCAATTTTTTATTTATTGCTTGTGACTCAAGTCAATTCCAAGAAACTTTTAAACAGATTAAGATTGAAGAACATTTTCATCATGCTTTATATTAACACATTTGTAATTGTGTCTTAGTTGTTTAACGCTCTTTTGTGCTGAATTTTGTATGCATCATGCAATAGTTATTTTAATTGGTCAGCATATAGAAATCTTGTTTTATAAGTAATAAACAATAATAAATATTTAATTTTTCCAATATTCCATATTAAGCTTAAGGCCTTCACACTGAGGTATATCCTCAACCCTTTTGATTTGTATGTGTTTGTTTGTTTGTTTATTTGTTTTGTACTGGGCATCTAACACAGGTCCTTGTGCTTGCAAGGCAGGTGGTGGAACCACTGAGTTAAATCCCCCGCCCTGTTTGTTTGTTATTTTGACACTAAGTTTTACTAAGTCACCAAGTTACCTAGGCCGGGTTCAAATTTGTGATCCTCCTCCCTTAGCTACCCAGGGTTCTAGGACTACAGTTATGGGCCTGCATGTCTGACTAATAAATACAATTTATTTATTTTTTTCAGCTTTAATTGAGTTTATTGGTACATTTTAGGGATACAGTACAGTTACATTCATTGTTGGGATCTTGCACCTCTACATGACAAGTCTTGATTCTCATTTTTTCCCCTTATTAATGACACTATTTTTCCTCATCTTACATTCATGACAGATTTGTTAAAAATCAATAGACCCAAAATGCATAGGCTTATTTTGGGCTCAGTATCAATACTTTACTAGTCACTGTGGCTTATATGACAATATCATGTTGCTTTGATTTGCATTATTTTATAATATATTTTGTAGTCAGTGTGATGCATCATTTTTGTTCTTTCTGCTCAATATTTATTTGGGTATTTGGGTACTTTATCTTTCTGAGGCAGGATAGAAGAAATAAATATAGATAAAAAGGAGATGAGGAAAATTATAATTTTAAAAGATCCTAATGGTATAATTGACAATGTGAAATAGGAGGAAAAGGGCTAATGATGTAGGGGAAGTGGGAAGGGTAAGGAAAAGGAAATAAGGGAAAAGAAAAAAAATGATAAAATGAAAAAATGGAAATAAAGTATTTGCAAATAGGGAAGGGAGGAGGGGGTGAAGGGAGGGCAGGGGCAAGGGGAAAAAATGAGAACCAAGACCTGCCATGTAAAGGTACAAGATCCCAATGATGAATGCAACTCAATGAAAAAAAAATTATACTTTTGAGAAAAACTGAAGCTTTAGGACAAAAATATCACTCCACCTTTTCCTGTCTAGGGAATTCACTATAAGAAAAAGTTTCCTAAGGATCTGAAAGACACAATAAACCTGTAAACTGGGTCCTAGTCCCATGCTTTGTAAGTGTACATTGCCCTTCTTCTCACAGACCTCCACCCTCCAAATGGCAGTGGTTTGGGTGGTGAAACATATTTCAACTTGAATCAAGCGTAAATGGGTGCATTCTGATCTCACTCACCAGATGGGTATCATGACAGAGATTAGGAACACACAGTGTAAAATAGCTGTCTTGAAGATGCCACCAAGACCACACCAATGTATCTAGCCTCTCTCTGGAGGGTTTGCCTTCTATTCTATGGGTGCACACCTTCTAAATTCTGCCTAATAAATCTTTGCACACCTGTCAATTATGTTTCTTAATGTTTTTCTTTTCTTCTGGGAGTCATCAAACCTAAGAGAAGGGTGAGATGAGATTTCCCACTTCCTATTACTACATCCTCACTTGTCCCTGTCTGCTGACAGTCCCATAGAGACTTTGGGGTTGATTTATATTATTTCTGTGAAAAATGTTATTGGAATTTTCAAAAGGATTTCACTGAATCTATAGATCCTTGAGCAATAGGGGTATTTTAACAATATTAATTCTTCCAATTCATGGCCTTAGATATATCTAGGTATTTATTTGGGACATCAAAAATTTCTTTCATGAATGCCTTATACTTATATTCTTTCATGAATGCCTTAAGTCTATCCTAAGTATTTAATTTAAAATTAGTGCTAAAGTGAACATGAGTAGTTTGTTCATTTCTTTTTTGCACAGTTTGTTGTTGTGTAAAGGAACATGATTACTTCTTTGTGTGTTTATTTCACATCCCACAAATGAATGTATTTATCATTTCTAATGACCAATTTGGTGGATATTTTTAGGTTTCTATGTCTAAATTAGCACATGAAATGGGGAAAGTTTCATTTGTTCTCCTGTTTGGATGCTTGTTACTTCTTCTTTAACCTCTATGCTTAAACTTTCCAGTACTTCCCTTAAAGTGTTAAGATTGAACACCATTGTATTTTCCTGATCTTAAAGGGAAAGATTTAAACTTTTTCTAATTGAATACTACTCTAGAAATAAGCATTTAATATGTATTCTTTCTTATATTTAAGTATCTGTATTCTATTACTAATTTATTGAGTTTTTATGAAGTAAGGAAAGTCAGTTTTGTAAAATAATTTGTCTGTGTTGACAGAGATGATAATCATATGATTTTATTCTTCATTCTTTGAAAACAGTGCATTTTAATTAATAATTTTCATGTTGAAACTTGCTTGAATCTCAGGAATGAATCTTACATGATCATGGTCAATCACTTTTTGTCAATGTATCATTGAATTCAGTTTATTGTTATTTTGTAGATCACTTTTTGTTTCTATGTTTCTTACAGTTATAGGTCTATAATTCTCTTTGCTTGTAGTATCCTTGTCTGACTTCAATACCTGGGTAATCCTTACTTGATCGTGTATATTTGGATGTTTTCTTCAATTCACAAATTAATTATAATTCAAAGAGATGCAAATCTGAGCATGCCACCTTGGAATATGCCCTTTTGGCAAATTGTTTAAATTAAAGGACCTTACAAAACAAGAACACTTCATGCACTAATCTGAATTGTTAAAATAGCACTTTTTCTCACATTGATTTAGAGATTCAATGTCATCTCAAATAAAATCCAAGTAGCATTCAGCACAGTGGTACACACTGCTAATTCCAACACTCTTGAGGCTGATGCAAAAGAATCACAAGGTGGAGCCCCCTCTCCCAGGAAAAGAAGTGAGACCCTGTCGAAAAAAACTACATTGAACATGTAAACAAGCAAAACAGATGGGTTGTAGGTATTTCTCAGTGCAGAAATGCTGACATTAGTATCTGAACCCCCCCGCAAAGTGGCACTTTTTCTCAACCTGATACACTGGTCTTAAAACTAATTCAGAAGTATAAGGACTGGGAATAGCTACAATAAACCAGAGGAAAAAAAATGGTGCTCAGATTCTTATATTTTCTGATTTTAAAACAATAATAAAGGCTGTGTGGCACTTCCATTGAGATAAATATGTAGAGAAATTGAACAGAAGTAAGAATCGAGATGTAAATCTTTATTATGTTCAACTGACTTTCAACAAAAGTGCTATGATGATTCAGTGGGGAGAAGATAGTCTTTAAAACAAACAGAGTTGGAATAATTTAATAACCATATGGAAAAAATGAAAATATAACCACACCTTAAACACATATAAAATTATAATCAAAATGAGTCATATTTCTATGACATAACTAAACCATAAAACTCTTAGCATAAACCATAGACTTTGACTTAAATCATAATTCCTTAAATATGTACATAAAACACAATGAATCAAAGGAAAATAGATAAACTAGACTTCAAAAAATCAATATTTCAGAGGACGCTATTAAAAGAATAACATTGAAGCCTTAATCTTAAGTGAAATAAATAGGACACACATGTGTAAATACCAAATACTTTCTCTGCTATGAAAAACTAAATGTGTAAATAAGGTTCAAATTATATAATTGGTAATGTGAAATAGTAAGAAAAGGGCTAAAGGAATAGGGAAGTGTGAAGTGTAGAGGAAATAAAAGAAGGGAAAAGAAAAAATATGAGAAAAGGAAAGAAATGGAAACAAAGTCTTTGTAAATAGGGAACAGTGGAGAGGGTAAAGGTACAGGATCATGTAAAGGTACAGGATCCTAGTGATAATTGTAACTGTATACCTAAAATGTCCCAATAAACTCAATGAGAAAAAAATGCAACACAAAATAAATGAATAAATAAATAAAAGAATACAACAATAATTCACAGGGTAGAAAAAATTATTTGCAAATTTTTTATTTTGGAAGTTCTTTTAATTTCAGCATTCATAAAGGACTATATAATACAACTTTAAAAACAAGTAAATAAATAAACAGACAAAAGTTTAGACATTTTTCTAAGAGATAATACAAATAATCAATAATTATGGATGGACAAAGATATTCAATTTATTTTTTCACAGAGAAATGCATGTAATGACCACAATAATAAATCTTTCAAAAAAAGTGCAGTGGATCTAATAAAGAAGACAGAACAATGTGGATTGAAAAAGATGTAAAAAGAGTGTTAAACACATAGATTGCTGGTTGAATGGTAAAAAGTAATATCTCCTTTGGAAAATACTTTGAAATTCCCTAAAAATTAAATATCGTATTACCAAGTAATCTAGATATTCCACACTTAGTATACACTCAAGAGTAAACGTTTGTCCTCAAAGGTATTTGCACATAAATGCTTAGAATATCATTATTACTAATCAGCAAAATACAAAACTACAGTGGACCTTGGAGTTATGACTGGCATGACATAAGAACAACTTGGGGAATAATTGGAATTTTAGTTTTAATTTACAAAGTCTGGAGTTACTGACCAAATGCCAGCAGCTGGTGCTTCCAGATGGTCTCAGATACAGATTTGACCCTTAAAGAGTTCTGGAAGAAACATTACAATGTCCTTTCCTGTGTGATTAATTGAGAAATCCTAGGTCACTGTCTCTCTAAAGACAACAAGATCTGCCCATATACAGGAGAGAAATTGTGAAGGCTGGGTAAAGGAGCTGAGCCTTCATTTGACCAATTTGAGTTACAATGATTTATAAACAAATCAAGTTCCTAAATTAAGGTGCCACTGTAAATCAGATGTCCATCAGAAAATAGGTAAACCAGTGTGATACATCCATATAGCTAGATATTATTCAGTCATGAAGAATGAAGTATCAATTCTGGTACAAGATCAATAAATATGGGAAACACTAAACTAAGCAAAAAAAGCCAAATGTAAATGGTCCCATATTGTATAATTTTATTTACACAAAATGAAAGGAGTAAAAACATTCAATTTTATGTAGCATTTACATAAATTAGGTACAGGAATGTACTCATTTTACTCAAGATGTACCCAAAATGAATGTAATCATTTTGTATTGCAATGATATACTAGTAAAAAGTGTTCACATTAGGCAAACTCATAAGGACATAAAGTACGTGGTTGGCAAGGGTTATAGAAAATATGAAATGGTCCTTTCTTGATGAATATGGGTTTCCTTTTGAGGTGATTAAATGCTGATGTACTAAAACAGATAGTGGTGTTTGTTACAACCTTTAGAAATGTATCATTAACTAATTAATGGTACAATCTACAGATAAATTTTATTATATGTGAATTATATTTTTAAAAAGAAAAAAGTAAACAATATCTACTGTTATTAATTATTTATCTCATAAATACATTTTTAGAAAAAAATAACAGATCATCTAAAACATAAAATGTATTTATTAAATTATTGGTGGATGCTTTACACCAATCATGCTAATAACTTTAAAATAATATCCCATTTTTATCATACTTTCTATTTATTCTGATTTTCTACTTTTAAAAATTAATTTTTTGACTCGATATATGGATTGGATATTTTAAGATAATTTAAATAATTAAAAATATTTATGAATAGAAACATCTGTAATGAGAAAAACATTTATTGAGCTTTTAGATGTAATGAAATAAACCAAGTTTTGTTATATACAGAAAAACACCAAAAATTTGAGGACTTGAAATGTTTTAATTTTGTCTCCTTGTCAACTTTTTATTTGTATTACTTGTTTTTACCTGCATTTACTTTTTATTTTACTTATATGTACTTTTTACTTGTTATTTATTTTACTTATATACCTTGTTTACTTGTATTAAAACTCCAATATACACAGAATTGAATCAAGTGAAATCTTTAACTCATGGTATTATCATTATTGGTCTATCCTTAGTCCCCATTGTTATGATTTAGATCTAAAATGTTCTCCAAAAGTTTTGCTTACTTTGAGGTGACTTTGTCAGATAGGGTAGGTCTCTAGTGTGCATAATCGGACAGATCTTGCTTGCTGAAAGTATCAGTTCTAACTTTGTACAGGAATGAGAAGAATGATGCCTTGCAGACACATCAGAAATAAGCAAAACTTCACTTGTTACAGGCTGCAGGTTACAAAAATGTAACTCATTTGATAAAAGTGACTTGATATACCTTCCAAAGGCAGCCTAGTGATCTAGATTCCTGAGAGTAGCCATCTAGGCATGCAGAGGCTTTTGATTCCATGATCCAAAGGGTCCTCAGACTGGTGGCAGCTCTTGACATCGAGCACATGTTGCAAGTTTAACAAGGATGTATAATACAGGAGTTAAGGGGTCACAAAAGCTTTCACCTAGATTTCAGAGGAAGTCTTGTTAGGCCATTGAGCAAGTTATTAAGAAGGCAGTGCATGAAGCTGTGAATGAGGCCAAAGGTGCAGTGGAGAATTCAGAATTGGAGATGCCAGGAATGTGGAACATCTGAGGAAAGCCGCAGGCAGTGAGCTTAGCCAGCCAATGAGAGAGGTGGGCTGTGATCAGAAAGGTCATAGGGGAAGTGTTGTCAAGGCCCTTTGGAGTTAATTCCCACCACAACTTGGCCCAGAGGCTGGACAAGGGACTATGTGATTTCCTCTTTATCCAGCAGGATTTCACTGGTATTTTGGTCTACTCCTTTCTATCTCCCTCTTTCTCCCTTTTGGGATGGGAATGTTTTTTCCTTGCCATTTATGTTGCAAATATTTAACTTTCTTTTTCATTTTTGCAGAACTCACAGCTGGGGATAGCCACGCCCTCTCCCACCCAGAGCCGCCATCACTCCAGCACCTGGAAGGTAGCCAAGTGGGTGTCCCTGAACCCCCATAACTCCCTTTACCCCCCTCCTGGGTGCATTCTCAGACCTCCTGATTGTGCTAGTCTTTGGACCCACTCTGCAGAGGCGGAGGTGGTCATAAAGGGTATTTTTCTGAGTTCCCAACTTTGAACAACTTTAAATAAATGGCATGGGAAACCTGTAGTAGAACGGTGTGGAGTTCATCCGTTCAGAAGGTTAGGGAACTCAATCTGGGCCTTGCAGCCCAAAGTCAGTCAGCGTCATGGGATTCAGCCATCAGCTAACTGAGATCAGGGGTCTGGCATCCTAGGTCTGTCTGAGCCCCCATCCTAAATGGTAATCATACTATATTGAAAAAGTTTGTTCATTGCAGACATGTTCTGGACTGCTTCTTGATTTCAATTTAATTCAAATGGTTTAAGGGTGATAGACTAGTGACTACCACAGGTGGTCAGTTTCCAAGTTGTGCTTGATCATAATGTGTTGCTGATTGTATCAGTTGGGATGAAGGATTGCGGTTGATTTGATGAGTTGTTTTCTCTGATGTTATGAAGATGAGAATGTCTGAGGGTCGTTAGAGACCAGAAGCCAGGGCACAACTATATCAGGAAGATTTGGGTTATAACCCAGAGATTAAACCAAGGACAGTCTGACAACAAAAATAAAAAATGAGAAAATATTTAAGCAAGACACAAAGACAGACTTCCATTTCACCAATGGCAAACAGTAGGGCAAATGAGGAGGAAAAAGCTGACAGTGAACCACGAGGACACCCTGACTCACAGCACAGGAAGTAACAAAACAGATCAATCAGGCTCTAGAAAAATTCAAAACAGAAATAATTTTCCAGATAACCATAGAGATAGTGAGCAAAATGGAAGTCGTGATTCGAGACTCTAGAGCAGAAACTGACAAAAAAATAGATAAGCTCCGGACCACAGGTTAAGCCATGAAGGCCCAGCATAAGAAATAAATGGAAGAAAATAAATGCCCAACATAGAAAAGAAATGGAATCCATAAAACAGATTCAAACAGATATCCAGATTAAACACTGCATTGAAAGTGTACGCAACAGAATAAAAGAATGCGAAGTTAGACTCTCAGATATAGAAGATAAGATTGCAGTCAGTGACTATGAAAAGAGAAGTCTCTTAAAAACAGTAAGGGATCATGAGAAATCGATCCAACAACTCCTAGATGATGCAAAGAAAAATAACATAAGAATGATAGGAATCCATGAAGAAGAAGGAGAAAATACAAATGACTTAAAACAGCTGTTTGCAGAATTAATGACAGAAAAATTCCCAAACAGAGGGGAAGAATTTGACATTCAGATAAGTGAGGTATATAGGACCACAACTAGCCAAAATAAAAAAACAAATCTACACCTAGACATATAATAATCAAGATCCCAGAAACCCAGCAGAAGAACAAAATACTACAAGCAGTAAGAGAAAAGAAACAAATCACATGCAAAGGAAAGCCCATTAGAGTCACAGCAGACTTTTCAACACAAACCCTTAGGGCAAGGAGAGCCTGGAATGAGATATTTCAAGTACTGAAACAGAACAACCTCCAACCTAGACTTCTGTATGCTGCCAAACTTTCTTTCAAAATGGATGGGGAAATAAGGTGCTTCCACGACAAAGAACACCTGAGAAACTACATGAATACCAAACCAGCACTACAAGCAATTCTAAACAAGATCCTAGAAAAAGACAATGAGAGCAACAACACCAGGAGGCCCAACATAGCAAATCAAATAGGCAAGGCAAGAAACTAAAAAGAGAAGGCGAAAAAGAAAATAGAGTCAACAAAAGTCCAATAACATGACAATAAGAAGTCAGTACATATGAGTCATAACCATCAATGTCAAGGGCCTCAACCAATCAAGAGGAATAGACTGGCAAAATGGAATAAGAAGCAAAATCCAAAAATATGTTGTATACAAGAAACACACCTGATGCAAAAAAGCCCATAGACTGAAAGTGAAAGGATGGAAAACAATTCTCCATGTGACAGGAGTCCAGCAAAAAGCAGGGGTAGCAATGTTATTTGCAGACAAAGCAAATTTCAAACCAAAATTGATTCTAGTATTATTGATGTAGGACAGAACTGTATAATACCTCTGTGAATATAAAATATCTTGTACCTGCTTTATGATACGTAGTAGAGTCCATACTTTATCAGAGCTATTTTTAATGATATTACTCTAGAATGTTCTCTTTCCAGATGATGATTAAGATGCTAATAAAAAAACGGTGCCACATACCACAATAGCAACAGAACTTTGCTGTTTTCTGGGTTTTATTCTTTTCTTAGTTTTTCTTTTTTTAATGGAATGTGCTGAATGTCTATAATTTTGTTCAGTAGACTGCAGAACATGGAAAAGCTGTTGCTGCTATTGATGCATAACATACTGCTATTAGTGATATATATATATATATATATATATGTGTGTGTGTGTGTATGTAAATATATATATATATATATATATAATTTGAATTTTTGGAAACTTTAACTGTGCTGTCAACTTTGGGAAAAGTTATACCAATTTACTGTGTTGAGTTGGCATTATACAGAAATTGACAGCCATATTGGTCTAGAAATGTTAATTTTTTTCCATTTGTACAGGGGTAACACACTGTATTAAATATGTAAGGCCATATCTACATGGGTTTGATTACAGAAACTAATAAAGTATTCTCTAAATAACGAAAAAAAGAATAAGATAAGACTACAAGAGCATGAAGCAATTTAAATATGTTCAGGGACCATTTTCATCTTCAGAATTAAGGATTATTTTAATTTTATATCATTGCCTTTTCTCTTTTACTTTCCTTTTTAGTTCTATGTTAGGGTTCCCTATTTCTAATTTTCATACAGAGATTTCTTTAACTGAAATACCAAATAGTTTCTCTGGTATGAAAAACTATGTACACAGGATCCTAACGAGATAATTAATAATGTGATATAGGAAGTAAAGGGCTAAAGGTGTAGGGAAAGTGGGAAGGGTGGGGGAAAGATAATAAGGGAGAGGAAAAATATGAGAAACTGAAAAAATGGAAATAAAGTGTTTGTAAATGGGGAGGGGAGGAGCGGGTGAAGGGAGGGCAGGGACAAGGGGAAAAAATGAGAATCAGGACCTGTCATATAAAGGTACAGGATCTCAATAATGAATGTAACTGCGTTGTATACCTAGATTGTACCAATAAACTCAATTAAAAAAAAAAAGAATTCACAGCTGTTTGCCGACTTTGGAGTAGCACTTTTCAGGGATGCTGCATCTGTGTAGACCTTGATGACTCTTAGAGATGGACTAAGTCCATTCCACATAATGAGATGGACAGGAAACACTTTAAGGTCAAAGTATGAAACTTTATATTTGAGATCTAAAATATCCTCAGATGTTTCATAGACTTATAGGTAGGGCCTTGTCAGAGATGGCAGACCACTGGGATAATAATCTGAATTGATGCATACTTCTCTCCAGGTCCCAAATGGTTCCAAATCAGCATCCCATTTATGTGTTATTTAGCTTTCCCATGGTTACTAATAAGATTAATCATGTCTTAATAAAATTGTGTACCACAAATTTATATAGTGCAGCTATATTTGACTTCTTATCTTGTACAAATGGTCCACTGCCTTATTTTATTAATGAATAGAAGTTCTGAAATCTTCACATAACAATTTACTTATCATACAAATTTTTAAATTATTACAAAACTCATTTTGTGGCATGTTTTTCATAACATGCCTTTTAAAGATGTCTTTTGACTATTTTAATGTTATGCTGTCATTTTTATCAGTATTTTCTTTTATGACTCATTCTTTTTATTTAAAGTTTTTCTCTTTTCAAAAAGAGTACTTTCTTTTCAGTTGGATAAACTTTTCATTTTATAGTTAAATTCTTAATTTGGTTAGAGTTTATTATTATGTATACAGTGAGTCAAAGGTAATTTTCCTACTTCATTAAATAATTCTTTGTTTCCCAAATGATTATTTTCATTATGTGTGCCTTATTTTATTTGGTACTGGGGACAGAACTTTGGACCATGCTCTTGTGAGACAGGCAGCAGAACCACTGAGTTAAATCCCTGGTCCTCATTCTATGTGTTTTATATCTCCGAGTCTTAGATTGCTTTAAATCTATGTTAAAGCTTTCATTGTGTCCTATTGATGAATTAGGTTTATCCTTTCATTAATACCATTTTATTTAAAATATCTTATGATAACTTACAAAATAGTACTCATTATTATTATTAGTAGTAGTAGTCGTAATTGTAAGTGGCAATTGTGAGGACATTTCTCCTCTATATAAAATTTAGGATGATCTTTCTTTAATATGAAATAAAGGATATTTTCATTCTTTAAGAATTATGCCTTTATATTAATTTTGTTCATAATTTATTACATGTGGGTTTTTTATTTTTATCCAACTCATCTCTTATATTTCATATATTCTACTTCTTGATCTTTTCTTACTTCTTTCTGGAGGACCTCTTTAGTATGGTCATCTAATCAAAAACTTGACCACCTTCTGAATTTTATCTGCTTTTCCCATAAACATCGATGTCTTACCTATCTACAGGTAGTATTTCCACTTGAATTTTTTTTTTTTTTTTTTTTTTTTTTTTT
>NW_022900926.1:58791303-58830937 GCF_012274545.1 Fukomys damarensis | reverse complement strand
TTTGGTTTTGTGAGACAGGGTCTCACTATGTAGTGGAGACTGACCTGGAACTCACTATGTAGCCCAGGCTGGTCTCAAACTCCCAGCAGTCCTCCATCCTCAGCCTCCAGAATGCTGGGATTACAGGCATGCGCCACCACACCTGGCTAATATTTTAAGTTTTTATTTCAATTTGCTAGCATAACTAATTTCTATACTTCAGTGTTTAATCTTGACTATTCTAGTACTTTTGCTTAAGATGGTGTGTATTTTAATCCTTTTTCCTTTAAAGAAAATATTTCTCTTTAAGTGTTTAATGTTTTTAAAAGTCAATAATTTTTTATTTGAATAGGCCTGTTATCACCTGTTTGATCATATGAATTGGAAAAGAATAAAAGACAGTACTTAGCTTGTGTTAATTCTAGATCAAAACAGATGTAAAAGATGCTGAGCCCAAAGTTGGAGAACTCCAGACCCTAATAAACTGTAATCAATCACATGTATTTTTTATATTTTCCACAAGATTAGTTTTAGGATTAGGACTCCACCTTAAAATTCTAAAGAAGAGTAGCATTAAAGGAAGGCAATATTCCTACAGTAGAGGCCAGTAAAATCAATAGAAAAATAATATATTATCATTCATTTCTCACTAATGTTCCCTGTGTCCCTTATCATTTTCCCATGGGTCTTCTGTGATGCTCTGATTTCTGCTGATCTTAGCAGAAGTTGTAGCTGTTATAAGCTATTGTAACTATTCCAAAGTGGTAATGGAAGAAGGGATGATGGTAGGTGTCTCTGCAGAAGTAATGCAATCCAATTCATTTTGCTATTATTTCTCATTCTCTCAACTGTGTGGTAGCCTAACGGGTCCTGCATCTAGTCTACCTACCCTCAACAACACAGACACACTTTTAGAAAAACAACCTCCTATTTCACTGTCTCCTCTACTTTTTAAGGTTGTTTCTATACTGCAGATACCACTTGCCATTCTCCTGTCTCTTCTGTAAATTGTAATGGAAAAAGCCAAAAGGAGAAATTATATCCATCATATTGGGAATCTAAGTTTTCCTCCTCTATTCTTTATTTAGATGTATATTTGCCAGCTTCCTTCCTCCTTTATAAAAAATAAAATGAGCTACTGTGTTTTTTTTTTTTTTTTGGTACAGGGGATTGAACTCAAGGCCTGCATTTGCAAGGCAGGAGTGCAGCCATTGAGCTAAATCCCTGACCCTACTCTAAATATTTTTAAGAGCACAGTTGTTTTATTATATCTGTGATAGAAAATAAATTGACAGTGTATGCTTATGTTTAGTATGCCAGTCTTTTCTGTATGGTAGAAAGCATGTGTTTTTTAAGAGATATATCTTTAAAATTATATGCCAGATATAGGCTTTCATTTTCTTTCTGAAGTTCAGAAAATCTAAAAGTTAACCATGCATATGTATATTGCTACACTTTTTCCTCTGCTTCAATTATATTGTTAATAGAATTACAAATGATCTTTTTATATGTGATGACAGGTCAATCCTTCTACTTTACCTCCTGTAAATTCAAAGAATTCTCTGGGAATAATCTTTGTCTCTGGTGAACCTTTTACCAAATTACACTCAATAATTTTTCAAGTCATAATTGAGTCATTTTTTTCCTTCTTAAGAACAAAAATATGTATGGCTCTGCATGCCCATAGTCCCAGAACTCCAGAGGCTGAGACAGGAGGATTGCCACAAGTTTGAAGCAGCTTAAACTACAAAGTGTGCTCAAGGCCCGCTCGAATTACAGAGCTAGCCTATGACAAACAAACAAGCAAGCAAACAAACATAAGACAAATATGCTACATATGTTAAATTTAATATTAATGTTTACTAAAATTCATCATCATAGGGCTGGCCCTTTGACCTTTGTATATAAAATAATACTATTCTTCCAAATCCTCTCTCTTTCACCACACACGTAACAATTTCAAAAAATAAAAGGAAGTTTTGAGATCAATTTCATCATGTGAAGAAAAATTTACTGTTTTTTTTGTTTTGTTTTGTTTTGTTTGCCAAGGGCACATAAGTGAGAGATGGCCAGCATGTGGGAGGGGCCTGTGTACAAGGCAATTTGACGATCCTGGGAAAGATTGACTTTGACGTCATTAGATGTAGATGTGATAAGAAGTTGACATATAATTGCATGGATACAAAAAGAGTGCCATTTTTTATCAAAATAAATGACGGCTTCCGTATATGCTATTAGGTAGTGAAAATAGACATACATGTTTGTGTGTACTTCTTTCTCAAATGGGATGGAGATCGAGGAAGGTGAAGAAAAAGGGAAGGGAGGGAAAGGGTCTGAAAAGGAGTTAAGTTATGTCATGTATCTACCAATTCCGTACAAAGAATGTAAACGCATTCATGAGAAAATATACCCATCTTAAAACCAACAATTTTCTGAGTTATCTTAGTCTCCCGTTGAGTGATAATTGTAGAGGTTAAGTTCAATAACTATATCAGAAATTCAAATTATAGTATTTTACTCTTGATATTTAAAGGGTAAATGCTTGGGAATCAATAATGGTTTTATAAATAATATTTATAGAACAATAATTATATGTCAGGTTTCACTTACCTTTAGAAGAACACACAGTTTCACTTTCCAACATTCTCCTTTGTCCCTCTTTTCATGCTGTGCCTCTTGCCCCTTGTTGCTTTAGGTGACAGCCCTGAGATGTTCTTTTGAAACTACTCATTATCCATTCTTCTAAAAAGTATTCTTATGAAGTCTTTTTTATTTTAGAACACTTTTAGTTTATGGAACAGTTAAGATGCCTAAGGTCTTTTTACCTGTGTTATAAGAATCCTACATTAGTATGGTACAATTGTAACAATTAATAAGCCAATACTAGCATATTATGTTTAACTAAGGTCCATTTTTTATTTATTATCCATACTTTATACAATTCAAGTAGGATCGCACCCACCCAGATCTCTGGATGTAGATGTATAACTCTATTTATTATCCATACTTTATACAATTCAAGTAGGATCGCACCCACCCAGATCTCTGGATGTAGACGTATAAAGTGCAAGGTAAATCAAACATTTTCATTTTCTAGATTCTGTGATTCATTTGAAAATCACATGAAACATGTATAGACCAATAAGGGAGGGAAGTATAGTGCGGAGACTTGTGTATAAACAGTGGGGTAAAAGAAAGGATAGCTTGTTCACCAGAACTCACTACTTGAAAACAACACTTTCGAGGCAGTGGCAGTCACCAATGTAGCAAGAAAGTTTCAGAATATAAGTGTGACACTGAGTAGGATTTTACTCTCAGATTCTTATCAATTAAGAAAGGAGAATTGAAGCTGTGAATAATAGTGCATGCCTATAATCCCAGAATGCTGGGAGGCTGAATTAAGAAGACATATTTTAGTTCAAAAGCCCTGGGTTCAAACACTAGCATTGGAAAAACAAAACAAAACAAACAGACATAAACAGGGAATAGGAAATTGAGACACAAGTAGGAGGGTGCAAGTGAGGGGCTGAGAGGGTGTGTGTCTATCATCCATGTCATAGGTCTGTGACTCAAAATAGAAAGGTTTCTGAAACATGCATCAGGCTTTCATTTAAGAAAGTAAAGGTCTAAGCCCTAGGAGAATAGTCAAACTATAACCAGAGTTATTCTTCAAAGAAATAAGTAGGCTTTGAATTCACTCAGTCTCTTCAGGGTCAGGGCAGTGGTTCTTAAGCATTGATGATCACCATGCCCCAACCCGTATGGGTATATGGACATATTTTTGCTTGTGACAATTTGTGGAAAACACTGTCATCTAGTATGTAGAGGGGAAGGATGCTGCTAAGCATCCTACAAAGCACAGGACAGATTTGCACTGCAAATAATTATCCAGACTAAAATATTGTTGTAGGGAAATTCTAGTTTAATGTAATTTGTCCTGAACTAACTGATATGTTGGATTAAAATTTAGGGAATATAATATCATGTATTCTTTCAAATTTTCAAATGTGTTCTTTCAAATTAGTGTGTGTGTGTGTGTGTGTGTGTGTGTGTGTGTGTGTGTACTAATTTTCCTTATTTGGCTAAAAAACAACCCAATTAATTGCAATCAAAATAGTCAAGAAATAACCGAATATCAAGAGAACATGAGAAATAAAAATTAAAGATTTTCAGAATTTAAAATATGGAGATCTTTATTTTAAAAGAAGTATTTTAAGAGTTTTTTTAAAAATAAAAAAATGTTGACAGAAACTTTGGAACTATATAAAATAATCAAATTGATTCTAGAAGAAAAATATTATACAACTTTCAAAGTTATGTTTGACACACCAAAAATATCAAGAAGGAAACAGAAGTTTTGAGCAGCTCAATGGCCTATCTGTAGGACTTAAAATATACAAAACAGTGGACAGTACAACTGTAGAACAAATTTTGTTTTCAACTGTTGCATTTATAAATTTGGTGAATTTATAAGAAAACAATTAGGTGCTGTTCCACAAAGCAAGTAATCCTCAAGAAAAACTTGGGGATTGTTGAAAAATAAAGTAAGTTCTTTGATCACAATGAGATAGGAATAAATAACAAAAAGAAAATTAGAAAGTTTTCTGTATTTGAAAATTAAATACTCATAAATAAAACAACAGTAATATAATATACATTAAATATTTGGTACAGCATTTGACATGTAACATTAGACTTTTTACATTTGTTATTGTTTGAGCATACAACTCTATACTTTGCACTCTAACGTTAAAAAAATTACATGTTTTGTAGATGTACTCAGTGTTGCCTTATTTCCTACACTTTTTTGGGGGGCGGGGTACCGGGGATGGAACTCAGGACCTTGTACTTGTGAGTCAGGCTGCAGAATCATTGAGCTAAATCCCCAGCCCTATTTCCTACTCTTTTGGACACAGATTTCCATTCTTGGCCCCCATTCTCAGAACATTTCCTGGTTGTGTAGCAAACCTTACAACTTCTCAGCAACACAAGCTGATATGGTATTTTTATTCTATAACAATTTATTTGGCTTTTCAAGTGGACATTTTTTTAAAAAAAATTTAAGTATAGCAGACCAGAATAGGACAGTAATGGGTGTACAGTTTTGTATCTATATCTATATCCATCTATATCTAGCATTGTGAAAAGAAAAACAGACCACATAACCACCGTTTTAGACAAGAACTAAAATGTAATCAACATGTGATGTTTTTCCTTAACAGTCAAAGAAACAAAGTGAAAACTAGAAAATCTTAAATATACTGCAATTCAAAGTTTCTGGGATGCATTTAAACATGATTGAAGGATAAAAGAAATGGAGACATAGCCTAGATACTCACCCAGTATCATAGACTGGATCATTGGTAAAGACAGACACATGTTCTCTTTTTCTGGATGCTAGAAAGTCAGAGATCAAGGCACAAGCTTCTTCTTGTCTTCTCACATAATGAAGGCAGAAACATCAAACAAGAACTGTGTTCTCACACAGCAGAAGAATGGAAGAAGGCATACACATGTACACCAGCTTTTTGTCCAGGGAGATTCATATAATCACAGATATTTTGCTTTTATGATCCAAATACTTCCCCAAAAATGCCACATCCAGAAGCTGTTGCATTGAGAACTATATATCCCACAAACTAATTTTGGAAAGGGCAAAATATTTAAACTACAGTAACTATTATCCAACATTGAAAGCAGATTAATCGCATGCTATTTTAGGAAGGTTAAACTGGCAGTTGTACAGTGCAACTTCTAGAGTGAAGGAAATGAACTAAGATTTTTTTTGGCACATCTCAGGTGAGACTTTTATATACAGATTAGAACACTAAATAGGCAAAGGTAAGATAAAAAAAAAGATACAGCTTGGGATTTAGCTCAGTGGTTCTGCAGACTGCTTCCCTGCTTTGCAAGGGCAAGGTCCCAAGTTCGATTCCCAGTACAAAAAAAGAAAGAAAGATATAAGGTAAGGAAGAACTGACTATAATGTGAGAAGGAGACACTGGAGATGAAGAAAGAGAAAAAGAAAGGGTAAACCTTGACTTTACTCCCGAGCTGCAGTGGCATTCAAGAGAAACGAGGAAGCAAATTGGGTCTAGTGAGTTGGAAATTGATTGCTTTGTTCTCAATTTATTGGCAAGGCAGTTTTATTGTCATCATTAATATGAAGATTAAAAACAAATATCTGGACCAAATATGGTCAGTAATAGATCAGCATCTTGTTGTCAAGAAAGTGTTTGAAAATGTTTAACAGGTTATTTGTTCTCTCTGCTCTGGGAAATAACCTTCACTTGACACTGACCATGTTTAGATCATCTGTTTTGACCCAATTGAATATAAAGTGTGTACTTCACACAGATGTCTGGAATGTTCAACCAAATTTTAGACAGCTGACAAAGGTGGTACATAAACTCCTATCAGATTCACAACATTTCCCAGTTGTCTGTGAATAGGAATGCAACAAGGACTTGTGAGCAGCAGTTTTCATAGAGACTTTTCAAGATATATGTGTCACAGGAATGAATTAAGGAGATGTCTTCCAGTGTGACCTCCCTTCAATCTCTACTTGAGCCTAGGAAGTGATGGTGTCAGCCCTCCAGCAGTGACAACTTGGGGAACTCTGCCACTGAAATGAGAAAAGGTGTCTGAGTAGTTTTATGCCTGCTAGGTGACTGTTATTTTCTGCACAAGATCACAGAGTATTGTCACTTCTGAAAGTAAGGACATTTGTTCCATGGATTGAATTTATTTTGTGGGTGCTTAGGTTTCTTTTCTCTACTTCACATGAGTCTTCTGTTTGTCATCAACATTGATTTTATTTGGATACCTTTCCCCCCTTTTTTTTAGCCAGTTATTCTAGGACAAAGCCCGAGCTCCTCATGGATGATGAGTTCTATGATGCTCTGGCATCCAAGGTGAATTCAGGTCTAGGGGACCGAGGAAAGAGTTCCAGGCCTTGGTCTAGAGGGTGTAGAACCGGATTTTGTAAAAAATTTGCAATTAAATGTTTTTATCAATTAAAGCTTGAAAATACTTCCCTTACTTTTGTGTCCTCAATCTTGAAAAAGGAGATACATTGAAAAAATTGAGGGCCGATAAACCTTATGTTCCTGTTTTTTAGATAGCCACTCTTCAACATATCTGTAAGTGGAGCTGATCAAGACTCTGACCAAAGGTTTTAAGGTAGCAGAGAAGACAAATGTAAAGGGAGGCAGTGATGGCATGTTTCATCCAACAGCTTTCAAGAATCCATCGGACATTGGAAGGCCTAGCTTCTAAAACCCCTTTGCAAGAATACTTAGTTGTAAATCTAATTCTAGTTTTTAAATTGTTCAATCTCCTTTTTTGGTAACCATGGCTGTGCAAAGACTGTGTATGACGTGTGACTCATATTCATGGGAGAAACAGGTGGCTGCAGTTACAGTCTAAGAACCCTGAAACATTTCCATGAAATGAGAAATTAGATTTATATAAATTAAATTTAATTAAGGTAGCAAATAATTTAAATATGTTGACAAGAATGATAATGAATTCAATATATTGATAAGAATGATAATGAATTAATCGTTTTTTGAAAAATGCTTCTAAATGACCGTATATCTCATAATAATTTTTATTTAAAAATTTTTATTTTGAGGACATTGTATAAAACAAATCTAAAGATGTATTTATAGTAGCATTAAAAATACGCCACTGATGTAAAAGATTTATTACTGTATTTAGAGATAAGAGGGAAGGATATCAATCCAAGTAGGAGTTCAAATTAGTATTTACCAAACATTTTAGCTAATGACTTTTTACTATGAAAATTTGAAAGACTCAATTTATTTCAGACAGATACTAGAGGGTGATGCTATGTCCTTACCCTTGTCAGAGAGTAATTTCATATACACAGTCATGCAGAACACATGTTCAGAACCACAGAGGCTGCCACGTGTAAGAGTAAGTCGCTGCTGTGCATCAGTCAGAAGGCAAGAACTCTATCAGCCAAGTCACTAGGGGTTGTGTCACTGTTTTCTCATTTGTAAATTTCTTTTTGTACTCGTTGAAACATGTCTGACACCATGTTACAGCTTAGCATTCATTTCCCCTGATATATTGACACTCGAGTGAAACATGGTAGCCTGGGACAAAGAGATTTGGTGTTCTCACCATGAATCACCCCATACTGGCTACTGATAAGCACTGCCACAAATCATGGATAGCTGGCAAGGTCCTCTGCCCTAATTTGTTTTTTAAATTTTCATTCAGGCAGTGTAACTTCATTACATCCCTGCAAGCAAGACCCTGGGCATTGTGTGAAGATTTACCGGCAGTAAGCCATTTCAGGCTGCAGAAAAGCCTTCACTTGCCCAGTGCCTTTATTTTTTCTTAGTTTAGAGAGGTGAATTTTATACAGTATAACTTATTTACTTAATTTTATTTTAGGAAGGCACAAAGTTTTTTTTTTTTCCCCTCTGTGTGACTGGTGAAGGGATTTATTGCTGACTATAAACAAACAAGCACCAGTCATTATGATCTCTGTTAATAGTTGCAGAGAAAATTACCATATAGAAAATGCCTTTAATATGCTTCAATGTTCTTCTTTAAATACAGCTTTTGTTTTCCTGTTAAGACCTGAAAATAATTCAGCAGATTGACTCCAGGTGAGGTTATACATGCTGACACAGGGCTGGAGGCTTGGGAGCCAAAGAATGTATCATGTCAAACACCTTCAGCCATACTGTTGACAAACCAAATCTTGTCAAGAATTAGACAGCTTTCTTTCCACCAAACTGCCTCTCTTGCTTCAGCTATAGCATTAAAACTTGGCAGGAACAACTTTGAACACTGACAGAAATTTCACTGCTTATTTACTATTACTTGGAGAGTAAACAATCCAACTGAACTATTAAGGAACTCTGACACCCATAAACAGTCGGAGAAAATTTCAATTTGGCAAAATGAAAGCAACTCAAATGAAAAGATTTTGAGCAAAAGCATGTTGGAAAGAGAACCTATTTCCTAGAAAAAGATTTTATATTTGTCAAGCAGAGGAGTCATTTAAAATACCACATGATTTAGTGATTAAAGATATTTTTTAAAAACCCCACTCCCACTCTTTCTTTTCTGTTGAATTTGTGTTCTGGTAAAGATTATCTAAGTTTCTTTTACAAATAACTTTTTGGCCTTAATGTTATGGCACCCAGCTGAAATTTTCTGGAATATTACATCTGTTCTGCTTTCTAGAGCAATTAGTTTGAAATTTTAAAGTGGTCATTGATTTAATATCAAACAAATATAGAGCAGATTTAGACATAAAGTAAAGACATGTTTACCCAACAGTAAATAAAATAGAATGAAATAGAATTTTAAAGAAAAACTTCATTAAAAGCTTTTGTAATATTTGCATAGATGGTTTGAAACCATTCAGAACTGAATCTAGGACAACCTGTATATTTTATTCAAATGTGCTTCTCAATTCCTCGGAAAAAATACTTTGCTTATTTTAAAGGTGTACTTAATTTTCTACCCAGAAATGGGAATCTAAATACAATGCAAAAATCTGCTTATCATAATTTTTAAAAAATACTTTGCTAATGCGTCTTTAAGACTTGCCAGTATTGTCACTAGTAAGTATTTGCTGCCAGCTCAGCAACTCCAAGAGACTCAGTAGAAATGCAGATTGCATGTTTGGGCCGCATGAGCCCTGCAAGCTCCTGCCCTGTGAGGTGCCCAAGAGTGATGAACTTTGACTGCCTTTATTATTTTTTTTGTATTGACACAATAAATCAGAACTATGTCATTTTTAGATATTGTTGGCAACATGTTCTTCCAGATCCAGGAGTGAGGGGAATTTATGAGATCTCTATACAACACATATTGTACAAACAGAAATGCTACAACAGAAAACAAAATACAAAAAAAAAAAGTATTTTAATGAACTGTTGCTAAGCCAAATATTTCTTCTAATAAAGTAAATATAATGAATATATGATTGTAACTTTGGGTTATTGCACATATTCTTTTTGCAAATTATGTCTTGAAGTTTATTGACTTCAATTTGAAGTTTACTGGTGACAGTTTATTAATATGTATTTGAACTTATTATTTTGGTGTTAAAATTAATAAGTCACAGTATTAAATGGTATAAATGGACTTTTAGGGAGAAAAAGAGCTAGATTACATAATGGAAAATTACATAAATTCCTTTATCTAAATGGAATATGACATATATTGCCTTAGTGTGTGTGTGTGTGTGTGTGTGTGTGTGTGCGTGCACATGCTAAAAAATGTAGTAATCTAAAGGTATGTTAGTAGGCTCTCTTTAAAAAGGAAAGACATTTATTTTCCTTATTGAATAATTATGGTATAACGAAGTGCCTCCAAGAAAACACAGCCTTTACAATTATCTGAAATTTAACTGGCTACTGTGTTTAGATTTTCAATTTTCCTTCCTTTTTTTTCCTGCCAGGTTTGAAGAAAGCGTTCATATGCCTCACAATATGCTGAGCCCAAGATGATCAGCCAAGTCTTGGCTTCTTTGAGAGCTTAAACCCTTTAAACTCAAAGCTCTTTCCAGCTGGCAGGTCAGCAGCACCAAGCAGACACTGCAGGTTTCTGCTTAGTTAAGTTTCCACAAATGCAGATCTGCTTATTCTTAGTGAGAAAGGGGAAGAGTATCTGCCCTGGGAACAATTCTATCCATCTTCTTTTTCTTAGCCTGCTGTGTCTAATCTGTTTGGCATTGCAGACTTTTTCTTTCTTTCTTTTCTTCTTCCCTTTTTTTAATTCATACGTTTTTGATTGACAGACATTACTTTAAAAAAGTAGAAATGTTAATGTTTTTCACTGCAATGAAATATATTTACTTTTCATGAAATCTGCAATATTTCACTCATTTTACCATTCTTCATTAATAAACATGTTTTGTAAAATAAGAATCTATAGATCCATTCTTAAGATGTTAGCTTTTATAGAGAGATTAAGGTTACAAAAAGCAAAACAGACTTTCTTTAATCTCATTTCATTCTTCACGTCTAAGCTCTCATTCAGACATTTCCTCTGCAATGCTTGAATTCTTGTTCAAACACTAACAGCTTTACTGAGGGTTACAAGATGACTCAAACCAGATAAGTGGACTTTGAACATGTTTATTCTGGAAATTTTCTCTAAGTCATTATAAATACTTTAAAATAAAAATAAAGTTGATTTTTAGAGCAGCACTTAAATCCCTAATATCGCTTATGCCGGTGAACATTCAGTATTGGCTTAACTCAGCTTAAATATATAGGAATTAGAATCCAATCCTTACATATGTACAATTTCTCTAGTTTTGTATATTATCTGCAGATGAAATTAATGACTTGGATTGGTTTGGGTTTCATCATTTTGACATCTTTATGAGTGAACTAAAAGAACTGTGCAAAAACATTCCTGGTTACAAGATTATTATATTTAGTTGTGAGAAAAATAATAAAAATGATGCAAATAATATTAATCATTGATTTTGGTCTTCTTTTCAACATGAAGTCTATGCCTAACATATTTTAAACGGTATGCCTGGATTTTGCATCCCTTTAGTTGTCATCTTTTTACATCATTTTGTTTTCTTGAATTAAAAAAAAACCCAAATCTTTCCAATGAGTTTTTCCTTATATTTTGTTCTTATCTTTTGAATATAAATACTTCGCAGCCTTAATTTGAAATTTCTGACCAATTTTTTTTTAAAAAAACAGGGATCAAACTCGTGTCCTTGTGCTTGCGAAGCAGGCAGCGGCACCACTGTGCTAAGTTCCCGACCCTCTGACCAAAATTTTTGAAATGTCTTTGAACAACAAAAGAGTCTTCTATACCTGTGAGCAATGAGATTACTCTAGTTCACATTGTATTTAGAAATATCATACGTGTACTAGAGTGGTGGAAAGAAATATTTTAAGTTTATAGGTAAGATGAAAAAACAGGTTAAAAGGAATATGGAAGAAAATGTTAAAATTTTCTACACAGAGGCACATCTAAAATGATGATGTTAATAGCATTGTCTTCTAGCTATAAAGAACTGATTTAGAACTACTTTTGCTTAAATTCGTTAATCAAGATTAAAAATGCTGGGCCGGGGATTTAGCTCAGTGGTGCCACCCCCTGCCTCTGGAGCTCAAGGACCTGAGTTTGATCCCCAGTACAACAACAACAAAAAAGGTAAAAAATGCTGATTGGTAATCATTACTTCTCTTTGCTCCTACAAGAAATCTGAGTCATACTATTAAAAAAAGATTTCATTTTTGACACCTCCAAAAGGAAGATGGTTGTGCAATTGAAAATCAAAATCACAGAAATAAAGTAATTTAAAATTATTTTTAAAAATGGCTTTAATTAAATATTTTAAACAGAAATGAAAAACAATAAATTGAGCCTAGTTTTTATTCAGGCTCCTGGAAAGAATCATAACAAAATCAAAATTGTGATCCAAAGAGATTAACATTAGGATTCTCCCCTACATCCACTTTTTTTTTTTTTTACAAGGTGGTACAAGGTTAATTATTAGGATTCCCCCCTACATCCCCTTTTTTTTTTTTTTTTACAAAGGTGTAGACAAGGTTAAGGAAAAATTACGGGATGGCAAAAAATGTCATGTAGGTTTTTATTAAAATGCTATAATTTCCTCTTTATATTAAGAAGAAAAAAGCAAATGGAGAACTCTGCAATACTTATACAGCTATAAGAGAGGGCTGTCTGATTCTTTGAGAGAAGAATGACATATAAGCAAGTCACAGCCTGGCACTGAAGAATTTGCACAGCAAGTCTTGTAAAGAACTCAACTTATAGGTCTTATTAAAAATTAATCTCCTGCTACTTCCAATTGGAAATACTAGAAGCCAGAGAGCAAGGGTATCTGCAGGTATGCTTTCTGAAAATCACCTTTCTAAGACATAGACAGGAATCTGGAAAGCCCAGGAAATAATTATTAGTATATCAAGAAAACAAAATGTATGATATATTCAAAACATGTAAATGAAGAAATTTCCAGGTAAAGTAAATGTAAAATATCAACAAGCATGTGAAATATCATATAATAAAATATGCATCTCCACTGAAAATACAAAGTAGATTATCTCTAGCACACTACGTAATCAAAAAGAGCTATTTTTCCCATTCTGTACTAATGTTTGGACTTTAATTTACATTGTGGAGAAAAGCTCTTCAGGTTATTTTCATACAACTCTATAATCAGAAAACTCTAAGCTTTTTGTATAACAGCCAAACATTTACCATAATACATAACAATAATGATTTTATTTGTTCTGGTAACCAGTAGAATTCATTAAATCAAATGGTAATTTGTCATTAAATAATAGCTACTTATTTGGTGAGTACCAGATCTAAGCTGTATACATACATAAAATGGATACTATGTTAAGGAGACATAGAAATAAGTGGAATTGAGTGGAGAAATATTCAGTGAGCAAGACTCTAGTCAATTCAAACTCAGGCACACGAGGAAGTGCTTCAAACTAATTTAGTAAGTGCTCCTGCCACTTTCCCATTTATGGCATTGATAACACCCCCTTTCACTCTTTCCCTATATTTTGGTCTCAGATATGTGTACGTGCATAGTTTTAAAAAATCATACACCAACAGCCATTCCCATCCGGATAATGAACATGCAAAATCACACATGGGTAAACATAGGTGCACATGTGGTACACAGGTGCTTTGAAGCGGAAGATGTATAATGTTCAGGGAATCTAAATTTAAGTTCAAACAGAATAAAAGATTCAGAGTGAATATTTCAGGAAAAAATTGTATAATGATTAGAAGCAAAATGACCAGAAATTACAGAGCAGAGAACAGCACTCTTCAGCACTGTTGGGAAATAGAAATTTAGTTAAGGATCTAAATAAAATTACATTTTACTCTCTACGTTAAATCTAGATGAAGGGATACTTATTACTCAGAGAGTAGCTGACTCTGCTTGCTAGTGATAAAGAATTCTCCCTTGGTTGGTCTTGACACATACATTGTTAGAGCATCTCACATTTGCCTAGGAGTATCATGATCAAGGACCTAGACTTCTGATGATATGTAAAAATATTCTCTACAGAAAATAAGGAACCAATCAGTTGATTATATATACACTAATAGTAGACTTCTGTTTTTATAGTTTATTAAGACATAATTTCCTTGAGCCTTTATGGTGTGTGGGTGTGTGTGTGTGTGTGTGTGTGTGTGTGTGTGTAAATGACCAAAGAATGTGTGTAACCAGAGGAAATGTGAATGTCACTTAACTAATTTTTAAAAAAATGTCATCTTTAATCCATCATGTCCTAAGTTCCTTCCTCTGTATAGAGAATAAAAAAGAACAGGAACTAGGGAACAATGTTTCTGACTTAGTCCATACATGTGCCTTTCAGTTGTACTTTGTGATCTTTTCGACAAGTAGATAACTAGATACAGCTGACAAGCTCAGATTTAAAAATCTCTGAGAAAACATTCACTTGTTCCTGTCTAGTGATAGCTAAGGGAACTATCTAAAACAATGCTTCTGTTTCATTTTGGTAATCACTTCTATTTTGCTATAAGAATTTGCATATTAATATAGATTTTTCATGTTTAAGATTTCCTAGATTTTATATAAATATGTTTAGTCTTGGGCTTCAGCCAATTCTCTAAATAATCGATGAAAAGTGACTGAGAAGGGTGAAGATCAGAAGTTTCACTTTAAAGAATTATTGGCTAATGTTGTGCTTGCCTATTAGCCATTTCTGAAATGGGAGGGCACACAGTGAACAAAATAATTGGATTCTCCTTTTTGTCAAGAACAAAATAACAATTATCGAGATCAAAGTACATGGAGCTATTTATTGTATCTTTTTTCAATATTGTCTCCAGAGATTTTCCCGATTATATACTTCTTCATAAAAAAGAGCCAATCAATCAGTCAGTCTTGAGGACACAGGAGTAGGCAAAGGCTTGATGAATAAAACCAAGACTGTACAGGAAATACTACAAAGACTCAACAACTGGACCTCATCTTTTAAAAAGCTTTTGCATAATTGGGCTGGGGATTTAGCTCAGTGCTGTCACTGCTTGAGTGCAAGGTCTTGAGTTCAATTCCAATGCCTGGTGCAAAAGCAAAAACAAAACAAAAACAAAAAACGTTTTCAAAGCAAAAGAAATCACCAAGAAAGTGAAGACAACCCACAGAGTGGGAAAAAAATTTCAGCCAGCTGTTCCTCAGACAAAGGACTAATATCTAGAACATATAAAAAATTGAAAACAATAAGCCTAACCCAAATTTAAAGACCAAATCCAAAAATGGGCACCTGAGATGAATGCACTTCTCAGATGAAGAAGGAGAAACAGTGAATCAATAAATGAAAAAATTTTCATATGTAGCATTTCACATTCAGTCATTTTTTTCCTTTTTGGTACTGGGGATGGAACTTAGGACTTTGCCCTTGCCAGAAAGGCACAACTCCACAGAGCTAAATCCCTGGCACAACACGTTTATTCTTATAGCATTTTCTTTTCACAGAATTTGTACATGCAAGAAAATTAAAGAAAGCACTGATTGAGTATAGTACCCCAGTTCCCCAGGGCAGTAAGAATCAATATTCGGATCCTGCCAGTCTCACTCCCATCTTTGCTATGATGTTTCTTTAAACGTAAGTCTACCAGGGATGCTTTCCTTCTTCTAGTAACATTATGATTTACCATTGGTCTTTGAAAATCAGAATGTATTTAAATCTAAATATATGGGGAACCCGGGATGTAGCTCAGTGGTTCTGCTACCTGCCTTGCAAGCCCAAGGTACTGAGTTTGAGCCCCGGTACCAAAATAATAATAATAATAATAATAATAATAATAATTATATAGGGAATTATTTTTATTTCAGTTTCACATAAGAACAAAAAAAATCTGCTACTTTAAACTCAAAGAATAATTAGAAGGGAATTTTAAAAACCTCAATACATAATCTTCCACAGGAATCTTAGAAGTGATAGACACATGGACAAACTTGTGTGTTCACAACATAAATTTCCTAATAAACCTAACAGAGTCTTATAAATGAATTTAAGAAAGAGATGTAAGTGTATTCCTCTCTATCAAATAATAATAGAGAAAAATATTACATAATATAAAGTTTTGGTATTCTCTTCTGCTAAGGCTAAAAGTGTGGAATACTTTGTAGGACCAGTAACATATGTTTAAAGTTTATTCCTTTCCATAGGGATGGTCTGTAAGAAGAGTAAGTAATCATATTTTATTCAAGCCTAGACTGAGTAGATTCACAATACTAGTATATCGTGGTTAATAAACAAACAAAGATACCATGATTTTATTCATGACTTTTCTGCTTTTTTTTGTGAATTATCTATACAGTATTTTTCTTCTAACAGTAGGAAAATTATACCAAGAGAAAGAAAGGTTCTAAGAGAGACAGAAAGGGGACCGGAAAGTGGGCTGCCCCCAGCCACCCCACTTTTCAAAGATGTTATATACAGCCATGCCATGTGGTGAGACCCAATGGAAAATTAAAAGGTGGGTGTGAGGTAGGGTAAAACCATGAACAACCAATAACAGTATTTGTATTGTGAAGTATTTTGTAAGAAGGGAGGTACTTCTTTGTGATCCAAAACCAAAAACAACACTAAAGCAAAACAAAAAGTCTTCTGAAATTTCATATATACTTGATATTGATTCTTAGATTTTTTTTAAAGAGTGCCAGTAATGTTACATATACTGTAAAGGTAAATATTGAAACTAATTAACATCAATTTTGTTATTCTCATGTAATCCATAACTATTACTATCAGAAAAATAAAACAAGTATGCTTAGGAAATAAAGGAGTCATAACAGAGGGAAAGAGCTCCACCTTTCTGGTCAACAGCCCAAGATGATACTGCAAGACTTTTTTGTTGTATAGCTATTATCTCAATCTGATTGCTAATGACGCTTGGTCTTTCTAGAAATAGAATTTGTTTTATATTTTTTATTGTTTATTAGTACTTTTTAGGTATACAGTACAGTTACAGTCATCATTGGGATCTTGTACCTTTACATGATGCATGTTGATTCTTATTTTTTCCCATTCCGCTGCCCTCCCTTCACCCCAAAACCCATCCCTATTTATAAAAACTTTGTTTCCATTTCTTCCTAGAAATAGAATTTAGCATTGATACATAGTTTCCACTACTAACTGATTTTTTAGTGAGTTTAGATATTTTCAAAGAATTCCTTCAAAACAGAACTTATAAAACTGCTATTGTATTTGTAACATTGGTGTATTAATAAGAATTTCAGACAAATGTACTGTCATAGAAAATTTTAGAAACTTCAGTAAACATATATTTGGTAATAAAGTGTATTATTTTCTATGTATTTCAAAATATCCTGCCAAACTCTTATTTTCCCTTAATAGCAAAGCACCTCACTTTTTCAAATGTAGTGACATGACTGAAAATTGTATAATAACACATCCATATTGCATGAAAGCATGATATACTATATGACTAAGAAATACATCTTTATTCAACATTTGAAAATATTTACTCCATGCTGCTTACATATAACAAGAAACTGTGTGCTGCTCTTGGTTCTTGAATTAACCTGTGATGATAAATTAGATTATTGCACTAGGTCAACTAAAGATGTATCCACATAGATATTATGTGGATTTAATGGGGATAGTTTTATATGACCATAATTTTATTTAAAATCTATTAGCATCATCACTGCTTGGCTCTAGTCCAACAGTTGAGCTTTTGACTTTTTAAGAGGATTTTATTGTGAGATAGGATGACCTACAAAATAGCAAGATAATCAGTCCTCCACTGAGGTTAAGAAAAATGTATGCTAGATTTAGGAAACACAATTTGTGTTCTCTTCCTAGATGAATACAAGCATGGGAGACTAATGAAATTGGACTAATGAAGGGGACTTTTTCACTGTTAACAAAGAAATATCAGTCTCCACAGCAAGGGGTACCTGTACATTAACCTGGTTAGATTGTGCATTTGAACTTTTTTTCCATTCTGGATCAAACCTGGGAGCAATCTAGGACTGAGCCACTCCCAAACTTTTAAAACTATTTTGAGATGAAATTTCATTAAATTTCCCAGGGTGGCCATGAATTTGAGATCCTCCTGCCTTAGTTTCCTAAATAGCAAGGATTACAGGTGTGCACTGCTGCACTAAGCTATGTTAGAGTTTTTAAAAATAAAAATTCATGTCATTATCCACTGTATCTGCACCATAGTGCCTGAACCTGAGATTGTATTCATGATTTAATATGTGTATATTCTTATTTTAATGTTTTTCAGCTTTCTCAATGGTTTAATCCAGCAGCTACAGGTAAAATCTGCAAAACAATTTCACTTACTTAAGATATGTTAACTTTTGCCAAATGCTCAAATTATAATTTCAATAACTGTGTCAGTAAGGTTATATAATTTAGATCATGCTCTCCCATTCCACTTACTGTAATTTCCACCAAAATCCAACCCAATGTATTAGGTAATTCAGATTCATGATACTTTCTTACATATCTATCTCATTCCTTAACAAGCGAGGTAGTGACTTTTCAGTTTTCCGGGTTCTGCTACTCACTTCACTTGATCGACCCCCATTCTCTAAGTTGTAACCATGTTTGTTAGCCTTCCTAATAAGGCCTTTCTGATATCGTGATGATGCTGTGATGTGTTGCTCAGAGGTCCCTCCTTCCAGAAGGTCTTCAAATGGAGCACAAAGGATATACTCTGCCTAGGATAGATCCAGCCCCTTGGCCCCAAAGGGGGATGGTTCCAAAACTTTCTCCCCAAATCAATACTTCATATCCAATCAGTACTTGCTGTAGTTGAGACTGAACTCCCTTTGCTAAATTATCCTTTGCTTTTACCCCACCCTTCTCCTTCCTCAGGGTCTGACCCTGCATGTAAGTCTACATGGAACTCGTCTCTAAATACATTTAAGTTATGTATCATCTTCGCACACTTTCATATTTCATTCAATGGTCTTGGTCATGCGTAGTTCTGTATATAAGAGAATGAACTTATTTACTACAAATACAAATATTTGGAAACGGTAATACATTCCAGTGTGCAACTGTTTGGGTTTTATTCAGGTTTTTAAAAACACATAAAAAATACTGTATATGGTTACACAAATGAAATTCATTTGCATTTTTCTCTCTGCATTTTGACTCGAAAATTTCTACTGACAATTTCACTATTTGTGTATTATGTATTGTCAAATCTGTAACATAGCCTATATAGTAAATTTTTCATTTTATGTTACATTTCTGGTTCCAGAATATCAGTTTTGGTCCTTTAGCTTTGAAGTTTCCATTTCATACCTCAAATCCCTATTCATGAATCCCTAATGCTGATATTTACATTATATCCTCGAACATGTCCAAGTCAGGCACTTAAAATTTTCTAGATTTTATGTTGTTTTAGTTTCTTTTTTTTATTAGCATATGTTTGTGGTATATGTCTTTTGCTATTTACTTTTCTTCTTTCTGGTAAAGAGGCACATTTTCCTTCTTTAAATGTCAAACTTTAAGGTTATTATTATTATGGAATGAAACGTGGGAAATTATGCTGTCATCCTCTGGAGAATATTTTGTTTTTAAGGCAGTTTAATTACTATCATCAGATTGGACTGCATTAACTTTGATTTAGGTTTTATATTTTAGGACAGATCTAGTATAACATTTAGTGTAAAGCTAAAATACCTTTGTCTTTAAGGGTAGCCCTTCTATTTCTCAACTATATTCTTGTTGTGTCTGAAATGAGAGCCTTAGTGTCTCTCAGTGTGTTGCAACTTGCCAAATCTCCAATCAGCTCTCAGTACCCTAGATGTTCCAATAACTATTCATTCTTAGGTTCATTCATTCCTGAACCAGGAAATGTGTTCAATATTTGGCTAGATCAAGAAAAAACTTGTGAAATTTTCTGGAACTTCTCTCTTACAATGTCTTTTTGTCTAGGTCCCTGACCCACAAACACCAATTCCCTCAGAGGCTGTGGAATCAATCCCCATGACCTCCACTAAGATAATCTACTGATCTTTATATGTGTCTATTTCCCAGTGTTACAGGTTAGAGAGAACATGGAATTCAACTTAACTCAGGTCTTTCCCTTCTTCAGAATCACATCACTGCACTCTCTGCTTTCTAATGCCTCAAAAACTTTAACTTCTCAAAGTCTATGTAATTGTATAGTTTATGGTTGTGGGAAGAGGGAGTATATCAGTCAATGCTTACTAGAGTCAGATGTGGAAGAGTGAAAGACATCTGTCTGAAAGTTGGAGACTCCAGAGTTTGGAGCCCACAGCAATGTCTCATGCAAGTCCCTATCAGGAGGCTAAGGAATCTGTGCTGGAATCGGGGAATGATGTCCAAGATGAAGACGTGGTTTTAAGCTCACCGGAAGAAACAAAGCCAAAGCCCTGTGGAAGAAAAAATAGCCAAAACTCTTCCAAAGAAAATCAGCCACAGTGACACAATTCCAGGGCAGATCAGCACCAGGGAAACTCTTCCAAGGGAAATCAACTGAAATCCTTCCCTCCTGGTCTTCTTTAATACTGTTCCAACAATCCTCCTTAACCGGGCCTTCCATCCCCAGAACCATGCTGACACAATTCAGCTGGGTGTTCCCGTTCAGTCAAAAATTAGTTAATTAACTACCACAGGAAGTAAATCATAAATGTATTGTTTAGTCATGGTAGGGACCAGAATTTTGCATGGAAAAACTGAACAATTTAGTCATTGTGTGAGAACATCCTCTTAGAAAATTACAGATTCAAAAGATAAATAAAATTTTTAAATTGACCATTCATTAGGTCACCAAAAAACTATTTAATATTTGAAAATATTTTTTTATTTAGACATTTGAAAATAAATCACAGACCTTAATATCTGAAAATTTTGTCGTGAGTTTGAAAATAGGTGCAAACCCCTTTTCCACTTTGAGGGCTATTGAAAAATTCACTATCATTTTAAAGGCTTTACTTATAAAAACATGTTGTCTTAAAAGAAAATGAACCTAGGGACCAGTATGTAATGAGAAGATATCTAGAAAATCCTCTTATGTTTATAAATTTAAAAAAATATACTTTTAAATAATATATGGTCAGTGAGGAGATCAAAAGGCAATTTAGAAGTTATTCTGAATAGTATAAAATGAAAATAAAGCACAATAGAATTTATGAGATGCAGCTAAAATAGCACATAAATGGAAGTGTATAAGACAGACCTGTTCTAAAATTTTTAAAAAATACTTAGCTTACTCCTGAATAGATAAGCAAATTCAACCCAAATTAAGTAGTAATAAAAACAGCAAACATCACAAGAGTAGTTAAAAATTAGGAAGAAAAAATACAAATAATCCATGAATCCAAACACCAATTCTTTACAAAAGTCAAAAAAGGTGAGAAAATTTTAAGCATGACTTATCAAAATTAAAAGAAAAAGCAAATAATACCTAGAGGGAGGGAGACATCATTAGCATTGTTTCAAGAAATACAAGGAGTGAAATGACAAAATTGACAAAATTCTCTAAAAACTAATGAATTTCACTCAAGAAGAAATAGAAAATATGGTTATCCTTAAACCTATTTTAAAATGTTGAATTTCATGTTAAAAAACTTTCCCACAAGGAAAACTTCAAATACATTTATTTTTCCATGTTATTTCTGCCAAATACTGTACTGAAGAGAAAAAAAAAATCTATTCTGCTCACAATTTAACAGAGTATGAAAAGGAGAAATCCTTCAACTCATTTTATGAAACTAGAATTACCCTGAAAACAAAATTGACCAATAATGTTCCAAAAATTCCCCTATATCAATGCTACAAATTCACCTAGATGCAAAATTGTAAGCACATTTTCTGAACTCTGACATAATCATGTAAAACAAAGACAGATTGTAAGTAAAGACTCTCATCCCAGAGCTGATAATTTGCCCTAATGTTTCAAAACACAAAAAAGCATAATTCAATACGATAGAGGATTATGAAGAAAAATTATATGATTTTAAGTAGAGAGAGCCTTTAGAATACACAGACATCCCTGCATCAATAACCCAAAATAGCTACATTCTAGTTAATGGTGAAAGACTAAACACTATCCTTTCTGATACCAAAATGCTATTTTTTTTTGTTAGTATCAACTCTTTCAGATATTGTACTGAAATTTCTAAAAGGTGCAATAATGTGAGTGTAAGAAATAAAGCATGTATAAATTTGAAAGAAGTCAAATTAAGTGTATTTATAAATAATGCAAATACACACACACACATATATATATAATGTTTTGTTAAAAATCTACAAGTGCATTTATTTTATATGACTTTGATTATTTATTTATTTTAAAATAGACTTGATATATAGCCAAGGCTGATCTTGACCTCCAAGGATCCTCCTGCCTCAGGCTCCTTAGTAACAGCTACCACAGACATGTACCAGTACACTGAACTTGCAAAGCTTTAAGTCCCAATGTCTTAGAAATATTGTTAAGATCAATGTACAGAAAGTCATTACATTTATGAATACTAGAAGATAACACTCAGAAATAGAAATGTTTTAAAAATATTGTTTATGGGAACATAACAAATTTAAAGTACTTAGTAATAAATTTGATTTCAAAGCTATTATTTAAAAAAAACCTACAAAACCATAAAATATTGCTTAAAGAAAATACAAGAACAAAATTACTAGACCCATGTATCATGGTCATGTCATCAAAATTTAAATAGTCTTAAGATATAATTTCTCCTCAAATAATTTGAAGATTCCATACAAGCCTAAATAAAAACTTGCAGATGTTTTAAAATTGAAACTGGCCTCTCAATTCTAAAATTCATAAGGAAATGGAAAGGCTATAGAATTGCCAAACCAAACTGGTGGTCACATTCTACTTGATTTTAAGTAAAATCAATATATGGATAGAACAAATACAGGACATCTTCTTTGTTGTTATTGTTGTTGTTGTTGTTAATTTTTGTTTTGTTTTGTTTTGGTGTCTAAATTGGAACCTTGCACTTTCAAGGCAGAAAGCAGCACCACTGAGCTAAATCCCCAGCCTGACATTTTCTAATATTATCTCTCCCTGCATCTTTATCATAACCCTCAGAATCCAGAGTTTTTGGATTTGTCTATGTGGTCTGAACTGTAATTGATAAGAAATAAGAACTATTGCTTTTAAAGTTTGAGTGAGAAGACTCCATATAGCATTTACATTATGCATAACTAGAGCAGACATGAGGGTGAAACTTTATTAACAACTCTATCTCACTACTCTTCCACTCAGGAGCTACTTGGGATAAGACCATAAATATTTTGGGACTAAAATATAAACATAATTAAACCAGTGTCTCAAGTATCTCAAGTAGCTTATAACTCATGGAAAAAAGTATTTTTATTTATTTTTTCATTTAAAGTGAGAGATCTGAGAAAGGTTCGTAAGAGTGGTTTCTGGGCTAGTATGTAAAATTTTAAGATGAGCAAACAGGGTAGTGTAAAAGTTTGTGAATTGTAATACAAGTTTGGCCCCACCCAAACAGTTACATAACACCTGTTGGAAATAGTGTCTCTTGTTGTTGATGTATTCTGTTTTGTAGCTCTGAATACTTCACGGTTTTTGGGGGGGTTTAATTGTTTCATTCATAATGTGATGTAATCATTAATTTTAATTAATTTAATTAGTTAATTGATTTAGTTTTAACAATGATTTGTTTGAGAGCCAAAGACCTCACTCACTAAGACAGGGTGAGTACTCTGTCATGAAATACTATGCAGTCCTTATCTCTTCAGACATTGAATTATATGTGATTGGTAGGTTTTAATTTTAGAGATTACAAAAGAAACTAAACTGTAGGATAGCAACTTATTGCAAGATAATTTTCTTTATTTATAACTCTAAATAATGTGCACCCTTGTTTGTCAAGAATAAATTTTTAAAAAGATGGAAGCATGAAATTCACACTTCAAATACATGTGTACACTTAGCCACACACTTATACACATATAAGCTTGAACTTTTCACAGACATTACCATGGAAATAGGGACCAAAACTGTGTAACATACTTTATCAAATTGTCATGTGTTCCAAAGTGGCATTTACAGGGTGAAATCCATTTTGCCTTCCTAAATAGAATGTTTGTCCTCTTTCATTGAGAATATTATGAAAGGAAATACACATTAATGCATCCCCACATTTCATCCTGTATACACAATGACCCAGCACAATGGGATCCCCTGAAATACGATGGTCATTTTTTTCCAAGATAAAAATGCATTATAATAAGGATAACTTCATAAATGTGAATGAAACATTATAATTACTGAATGTTCTGTAACGTTTACCATCGTAATCTCTCTCATAGATATACAAATGTTTTTATGTGTGTGTATATATATATATATATATATATGAGTATATTTATGACTGTGTTTTATGTATACACATATATGTGCCCCTGCATATTGTGTTTACAAGCATATATGTCACGATACATGCTTTCATATACAATGTATTAAAGTGCACACACATTTATCTAGGAGATCAACCAAGTGAGCATGCTTATATTTTCAGGATGCATGCATTAACAGGCAAAAATGTATGTTTACCAATATACATGCACATTACTGAACATACTGAAAAGTAGATCTGTTGCCTGTTAAACCATGTGCCACTGGACTTATGAGTTGCTTTGATTCTTTGATAAGTTCACATTGTTTTATGATACTCAACTTGAAAAAATAGGAAAGGCATCAAAATGAGGTTTTGTTTTGCTTTATTCTTTAAATATATTTATTTTTATTAGTACATAATTTAAGTGTTTAATGTTTACATTCCTTATGTGGAGTTGGTACACATATGTAACACATTCCAATTATTTTTTTCAACCCTTATTCCTTCTCTTCCTCATTTCTTCCTCTATCTCTTGATCCCCATTCCCTCTAAGGATAGATCTCCCTAGTACTATCTGTCTTTTATTTTATTCGTTATTTTTACTCTGAGTTTTTCATCAGAGGGGAAACAATATGGTATTTAAGTTTGTGTATCTGATTTATTTTGGTTAATATTATGGCTTCAAGGTGAATCATTTTTCCTGTTATTCATTCATGGACGTTATGAATCAATCACAAATCAGTTTTGATAAACAGTAATCTGGACAAATATCCCGAGAAAAGAAAATTGTTACATGTCATTTTTCCATTGTTACTGAAATTTCAAAGAGTATGAAGATGGCAAGTGCTACCATAACGCTGGTTAATCATCGAGGTTGTGTTGTATCAATAGCTTGCAGAAGGTCACTAGAGAACAACGGAATGCTAAGAAGCTGTTATAGTCTGCAGCTAAAATGTCCACAAAAGACTCATGGCTTTGAAAGGAGATTGGCTCCTGGGGCATGATACTACTTGGTGAAGAGATCCACTGATTGATTCACAGCTGCCACGACTCGGGCAAGAGGCCTGCTTGGAACTGATGGGTCTCTGGTGGGATGATCTGGAAGCACATACAGCCGTTCCTTGGTTCACAAACTTACGCAATTTGTTTTGCAGTTTGGGAGAAGATTTCCACACTTGTGTTTGTGTGAGAGATGGTCATGATTGTGTTTGTTGCCTGATACAGAGTTTGTGAATACAAGTAAAATTTTTCCAAACAGTTTTACTTGGAGATTGAATTTTTGCAATCAGAAGTGTTTGTAAACTGAGGCACCACTGTATTCTTGTCACTAGGTCCTCTCTTCTCTTGCTGCTTCCTGGCTGCCATGACATCAACAGCTTTCCTGAATGGCAGGCTCTTCCACCATGAAACTGACCAACCGTACAGGACAGAGACCATTGAAACCTTAAGACAAAATCAACCTCTGCTCCTTTAAGTTAGGGGTGTTGATATTTTGTCCAAGTCAGTAGAAATTAACTGAGACAGAAGCAGTTAATGGTAAGAGTGAGAGCTTCATAGCTTCAAGGTGACCTGTAAAAAAGTCTTTATGTCCTATACATGTTTGAAACTCTGTATATTAGTCATGATGTTTTGGAGACATTGGGCTGCTCATCCAAGGCTACATTATTTAAAATCAGTCCCTGATGTGTAAAACCTTACATCATGAAATTTGGGATAGGTAATAATGAGGATATCTTTGAAGATGCTTAGTTTTCAACTTGCTAGACTTTCTGATTTTGCATTAAGGACCACGTTTTATAATAACAACTATCCTTTCTGCTGTACTGAAGATATTGCAGTAGCCAATTTCATGGAGACAACAGATGCCGCTCTCAGAAACTGCACCCATAGGCTCTCTTCACCGCCAGTCTCAAAATTAAGGTAAAATTCTGGCATGACCTGTCTGAAAATTTGCTTGGCCTAAAAAAAGGAAAAACATACCATATTTCTCAGTTATTGCCAGACCTAGCTGAAATATACTGGCATAAGGAAGGGTAGTGAATTGAATTGGATTTTAATGACACTAGCTCAAGAGAGCCAACTTTTATGATAGTATAAGCAGTACTTTATTGGCACGGAGACGCTTTTTCAAGACATGGATTTATCCTCCTGGCAAGGACCTCAGATAATTGTTAGAATTTAGAAATGCCTAATGTCTCCTGCAAAATTATAGAGGGATAAGAAGGTGAGAGAAGTTGGCATAGTGGAATGTTTATATTGGAAAGATTAGAATAAGTCAGGAGATTATAGTATTGCAAATGTCTATCTTGTCAGCAAGAGGCCAACACCAAGCTATCAATAAATCATTATTTCTCTGCATAATTAGTCATCCACTCTTTGGCAAGCTGTCCATACAAGTTTCCTTCCATCCTGGATGTGCCAAGTGTTTATTCTGATATGATTAGATACCTATATGATTAAATAAATTTTCCTTTCCCTCCTATAAAATCTTGACCAGAACTAATATCTAAGCTCTTGCAAAATCCCTTTTCCACAGATATGAAATCACGAAAATCACAATAGCTTCTTCTAGGTCACATTTTATGGGAAAGAGCTATGTTACTGGGCACATAATCATGGGATTTATTGTTTACATTATATAACGTTCTATCCTCATAGAACCTAGAATGGTCTTCTAAAAATGTGGCTAAAACTGCAACAGCAAGAACATGATGTCTTGACTTAGAGCATAATGTATTTATTGGAATGAAGAACATTTTTTTCTGTATTCCCAGTAGGAAGTATGCAATGTCTGTGGTAGAAGCTGCAATAACCCTTCTCTCTATCCCCTCAGCTTTTTGCAGCACAGGATCAGAAGTCTTGGTTTCGAAGCACGCAGGTTCTAATAGGAAATACGTCAAGGGCCCACCTGATCCAAAACTTACTATTACTGAGGCACTTTGACATCTTGTGTGCAGGGATAGCCAATCAAGAAGAATTGCCAGTCAAGTTCTTGGCAACACTCTGAACAGCAACAGTTTAGGGTATGTTTTATTTGATTTTCTTTTCACTTTAGGTTGTTGGTACAGAGAAGGTACGGGGAAGATGTGTTAAACACAGAGAATTTACTTAGGCAAGTCCTGGCAATCCCCTGCACAATGTAACTGAGTGCACATGGGCAAGATTGAGAAAGGCCTAATTACAAAAGATAATGAAGGTAACATCAGATAAATCACTAGGGCCTCCTCCCCAAGCAATCACATGATTGAGGGGAATTTTGAATTAATGGTGCAGGAAAATGATGCATACCAGTTATAGCATAAAAAATGTAGTTTATCCCAATAAATTTCCTCTTCTGAGTTTCCCATCAGGAAGCAAGTTCCAAGATGATCGTGGTGTGATTATGAAGCTTAATTGTCAACTTACCTAGGGGATTATTAAATACTTTTGAAAAGTCACAGAGTCATGACCTTTGCATTTGTATCTGGCCCCTGACCCCTTCCTTTCAGTTGCTCTTCTGCACTGCTTCCTGGCAGAATCAAGAACTAAGAAGCATTGCTCACCATAGCTTTCTACCATGATGTTCCTGACTTGGAACCAGCTGATCATAGATTAAATTTCCTGAAACTGTGAACAAAATAAATCCTCCCTCTTCTTTCATCATATGCAGTAGTTTGGTGTTGGGTCCCAGCAACAGGAATGCTGACCAATCTAAATATGGTCCCTGAATCTAAAATAAAGTTTCAGAGTTTTGAAGAGCATTGTCAAGTTTGCACTACACCCCTTCCTTACACAAGTTACTGCAGTCCTGCATCAGGGCAAATCATGGCATTAAACTAAGGTGGGCCCACTCCTGAAACAGAACATTTCTCTGGTGATCAAATTGGTCTTGCAAACTCCTTGAAAATCTAGCTAGTATATATGACAGTAGAGAAACTTCTACTAATCTTCTTTCCATGCCCACTTTCTAAACATACAAACTTAATTCCTAGAGTACTCTCATACTACCAAAGTTCCTTCCCCATTTTTTCTGAAGGTAATTTCCTTCGTAACAATCTTGCATACAGAATCCCTTTTTAGTGCTTGTTTCTTGGATGAACTACATTAATACAAATTATAACTCCAATTGATTTTGATCTCTTTTATAAGAATAAGTTTTATACCAATATTATAATTACTTCTTTTCAAAGTAATTAACCCATCAGGATAAATAATTTCAAGGTTTATATTAGAGTAATAGAATTTTAATTGAGGATGCTGAGATCCAGGGTTTAAATGATTTGACTGATTTACATATCATCTGAATGCTATCGATTTTCTATTAACTGCTTCAAATCCTACAAAACTTAATTTTTTAATCATTTGCCACTCTTTTAACAAGCGCAAAAGTGCACAGGGACAAAGGAAGCATGATTATAATGATGTGGCACCTGAAAGATACTATGCAGTGTCTTAGAAACCTTTTACCCTTCCTGTCTGTTTCTCCGTTAATAGTATTGATTGTCTAGGATTATGCTGTGAAACCAGAAGAAAATATCTTGATAATGCTAGAAACACAGAACTGCATATTACTATTAAGTCCTGAAGTTCCTGCACTGTCCTGAAATTGCTGGCTCGGGATGTTACTGACATTGACAATATCATATAATATTCTACTTTCAAAGGATGCACATGGCATTTCTTTGCCTCTAGTCTTCATTAGAAGTGAAGAATTAAGAGGTCTGAACCATATGAAAAGTGGCTATGCATTACAAATTAGACCTACATGGTAATGAGAGGTCATGCTCAAAACTTCTAAGGTCACACTCAGTGGCATGCTATTAGTGGGAGAGCTAGAACTCAAAAATGAAGTCTTTGTTCTATTAGATGTTTCTCTGTGCTAATATTGGTCATGTAAGCATCTCTGCTTTTCTGAAGGGCTGCATAACTTATCAAGCTTATTTTTTCTGTTCAGTTCTCCTTTGGGGGGCAAGGAGAAATGCATTTTGTACATACTTAAAATTTATAGTCTGAACTGCTCATCTGTTGTTATTCTGCTAGAATTAAGAGCACCAGTTTTACTCCAGAGTGTCCTAGCTTTAATGACACAGTACATAATTATCAAACTAATCAGGTAAAATAACACATATACCAATGAGTTAATACTTTTCAATCACACTACTGCCCCTGCCTAATACCCTATAGGTGAAATTGCTTATCCAAAACTTTGGTTTAAGAAAAGTAGATTTTCATAAAATACAACTTGTGCATTAATAGCCATGTTTAGAACCAGTTAGTGCCTCTGGTGCACATGCAGATCGTTCTTCAGTCACCCTAATCAAAGCTCTCTTCCCTTTGAACATCTCACCATTTAACTAAGCCAATCAAATTGTACAAAAGATAATGAAGAATACTAATGAGAAGAAAACTGGAGAAAAGAATATTTAAAGATACTTTACAGGTTTATACAGAGGATCATCGGCTTAGTGCTATTTCAGATTCTGAGTGACTTTCTGCCCCCCATGCATGTGAATCTCTTCAGCATGATCTCTTTTTCTTCAGTATTATTTGAGTGAATTGGAATGCCTTGGGTCTGAAAGTTCTCACCAATACAAAATAAAATATCCACCATCCAGTCACACTCTTCTATTCCCATTGTTCTATAATAGCTCACGTTTCTTGATTTTATTATTGTTCTTAGCTATTTTGGGGGAGTGGCCATGAGTTCCCTCATTTTAATGCAAATGAGTACTTCCTTGGACCTAAAAGAACCTCTGTCTTCAGGCCTATACATAGTTTAGGTTTATGTCAAAATGACTATCATATTTTGCATGAAGGATTGTGTCACTCAGATCTGATTGCAGAAGGCTAAGTTTTCAGACAGACTGGGCCAATCTTTCCTATTCCACACTGTTAAGTTCTAAAGTACGCAAACTACATATTTCCTTATGCTCAACATAGAAAATTAAACAAGAACAATCTGTAAAATGGAAAATCTTTATAGCCTTTTGGAAGAAGAGAGCTGTGTATTATCAATACCAAGAGGGAGAAATACCACAGCAGCCAGCTATGATGGCACATTCCTGTCATTCTAACTATTCAGGAGGCTGAGACAGAAGGATGGGGAGTTTGAGGTCAACCTGAACAAAGTAGTGAGATCCTATATCAAAAAGGAAAGGAAAGAGTATTTAATTAAATCAAATTTGGTTTTGAGTTCTAATTTTTCTACTTTCCACTGTGCATTACCTGAAGTAGCTTTGTCTTGTGCGTGACCTCACTTTGCCTTATATCCCTTACCTGTAAAATGGTTAACACTGTGGTATCTTCCTCCCTATGCTACTTGGGATAGTTAGATACTATTACATAGAATGTTTAGTTATAAAAATTGTGATACATTATACCACACACCCAGTACAACATTAGCTCTCTTATCTCATCTTCATCCACATCTGAGGTCTTTTCTGTCCCAAGTCACTAAACTAAGTTATCTTTTAACATGAAACACAGATCGTAATTAACTTTTGCAAGGGAATCTAGGGAAAAAAGGAGAGAGGAGGGAGAAGAAGGGCAAGGAAAGTAAAAAGAATCAAGATGTGATGTTTCTATGCACCAATTATCTGTAATGAGTGTATACATTGCTTATAGCAAATACAAATAAAATAATTAAAAAGTGCAAATAATCCAACTATTTTTATTATTCCTAATATATGTTTCTATTTTACTCATTTGGCTATGCATGGCTTTCAGTTCTGTTACCAGAGGTAGAAGTCTCTAAAGCCTATGGAAAACATGCTCTGATAACCATACTTTGTTTTAAATTAAGAATGGATTTCATCACAACTATCATTTACCCTTTCTTCAAGCATCAATGATTTTTCAGTATTAGCTACCCAAATCTCTACTCTTTATAATTAATTATAATTTATCTACAATTTCTAAAAGGCCAGGGAAATTGTACAATTCAGGACATTCTCTTCTACTTGTTTACTATTTTATTTGTTTATTTTTTGTTGTTTTACCACAGGTAAAAATCATAGCAATTACACTGCCAAAATCTATGAGCTAGGGTTAGGGTTAGAGTTAAGCTTAGGGGGTTAGGGTAGGGTTAGGTTTAGTGTTATGATTAGGTAACTCCTCCAAGATCCTGTACTGGAAATTTGTTTCATGCCAATCAGTCAATGATCCAATCTCAGAATTCTATTCTTAATGTCCACCTTCTAGAAAAGCACTCCTAATAACATGCTTAGGTCAGATTCACTAAAAGCAAAGCTTGAGGCTGGACTTTGTGTACATTATGCATGGTTCTACCACAAAACAGACAACATAGTGGGCGAAGTAGGAAAGTAAAAGAGGATGAACTATGTAAAGATATAATTGTGAGTAAGTCTGTTCTTGGCCTAATCTATAGGTTGAAATGCATATTTACTATAGTTGCATTCCATGCATAAAAGATATCAGCCTATTTTATATATCAGTCGATGGTGCATGGCTTGTTCCCAGGAAAAGAATAATGTTTGGAGCCCTCTTGCAATGGGAGTGAAGATAGAATCGTACTTAGAATAGTATAGTTTCTGTCCTTTTTAAATTATGCCTCCAAAGAAAGAGACAGATCCAACAATTTTTGGAGTACAAAAGGAAATAGAAAAAAAATTAGGGAAAGAAAACTTTAATAAATAAAGGTGTTGAAATAAGTCTACAGGAAAATGTATCTTCATGCTCAGACTGGACAAAATATATGTACACACATTTTTCTAAACAGTTCAGTGCAGCTATTTTAAAAGGGAGGGAGGGTAGGGTGTGGTCTTACCAATATAGTACAATAATTATACAATGTATGGTTTTCTACATCAACAGAAACTAACTTCAAATCACAGAAGACTTTTAAACTTTTATTCTTTTTTTAAATTTTAGTTTTAATTTTTTCATAATGGGGATCAAACTCAGAACATTGCACTTTAAGAAGCAGGTGGTGGAACCACCGCACTAAATCCTTGGGCATTAAACTTCTAAATCTTGAGGAATTATTTTTTAAAAATTAACTCTTAATATTACAATATATCTAAATTTACCTATTAAAACTGCTTAAAGTGTACCTGAATAAATTTATATGCTTGCCTTTTCTTTCTAAATGAAGGTCTGAAAAATATTTTGCATTCCTAGTTTCCAATACATATAAACTTAAAACAAAATGTTTGAAGTTATTGCCTTTTATCCCCAGATATGTGGTCATTGGCACTCTTTATAATCATCCTGCATTCTTAATAAAACCTTCGGAAGTTTAAATTATTATTGAGCAATTTATTTAGGATTATGACTTAATTCATGATTCTACAATGAACATACTATCAACTTTTAGGAATAAAATCATAAGTAACAGCATAATCTTCTAGACCAAATCGGGTTTGAGCAATTTAAAATGCCTGGGATTTAAAGGAATTAATAGATAAGAGGATAGATTCATTATGTGGTCAAGAGGTCATTTCATAAAAAATTAAATTAAAAATTTTTAAACCTTTAGGTTTTAAGACTCAGGATAAAATGGATTGACACGATTTTTTTTAAAAAAAGCATTGAGAAAGAGTGCAAATTATTCACCTGATTGAAGGACTAATTAAAATTATCTTGAAGGCCCTAGAAGTTTTTATCATTGAATTTTTCCGTCTGTGGAAAAAAGTGCCTTTTTATTGTCTTCCAAAGGAAAACATGTTTAAAATTTAGTCTCTGGATCTCAGAGGAAAAATGTATAACAAGTATAAGGGACAGGTTTTCATGTGCATCTTACTTACTGTGTGCACACTGCCTGCAAACTAAAATGTTTTGAGGGTTGCAATCTAATGGATCCGTGCAACACCATTCTATAAGCTTTCTTCTGCCTAATAGAGACATCTTATGCTGGGCAATCTGGAAGCTATACCTTCACCAGGGAGCACTATAGTGGTTTAGAAGTACAAGGCTCTACTCATTTTTCAAATTGTGATTTATTGATGGAGCACAATTTCCCCAGAGGATTAGATTGTGGCTAGATTCAAGCTGAATGTACATCTTTCTCATGTTACAATTTCTCACTTCTCAACAGGGTAAACATTAGAACATTCTGCCAGTAGTGTACCTATAGATGAATCCCAATATTGAAAAAACTGTTTCTAGGCTAGTGGTCCTCAACACTCATTTGTACCAGAAACACTTGTAGATCTTGTTAAAAGACAAGTTGCCAGTTCAGTAGGTCTGCACTGGAGATCAAGAACCTGCATTCTTAACAAGATTCTTGGTGCTACTGCTACAATGAACTAAATGGTTTTAGAATCAGTGTTTGTAATAATATTATAAATATTGTAATATTGTAAAATACTTATAAAATGAAGTTAAACTTTCATTTCAAGCCTGAAAAATCTTCACTTATTAATAGAATTTAATACTTCGACTTTGTGAAAGAATATTGCAGGTTAAAATGTGTGAAGCTACATTTGAAAGTTAGGAAAAATAAGAATAAGTTAATTGTTTTAATTGAATTTATTGGTACATACTAGGTAGACAATACAGTCACAGTCATTGCTGGAATCTTGTACCTTTACATGACAGGTGTTAGTTCTCATTTTTCCCCTTGTCCCCACCCTCCCTTCACCCCCTCTTCCCCTCCCCACCTACAAAGAATTTAATTACATTTTTACGTTTTCTCATATTTTTTCCCTTTCCCTATTCCCCTTCCCCTACCATTCTCACTGTCCCTACATTTTGAGGATATACTCCTAAGTTAAATAAAAAGTCACACATGTGTAAATATCGAATAGTTTCTCTGGTGTGAAAAACTAGAATACTACTCAAGATCCTAACGGGTTAATTAGCAATGTGAAACAGGAAGAAAAGGACTAAAGATGTACTAGTTAAATTAATTAAATGATTTTATTCAGTAAATACCCAATGAGCATACTTTCTGTGTTGTAGCTCAGTACCAAAGGTATAGAGGGGAAATAGCTCAGGACACAGAATTGTACATCTGGCCATTTGTCCTTCTACAGAAAGTGTGCAGCCAGGTACACTGTTCAGAGTTTTGCACAAGGAGAGAATTTCCCTCTATCACTGTTTTTCATGGAGATCCCCAAGAAGGGCTATGTGGCTACAGCTGTCTACTCCCTGATTGTGCCTGAATATTTTGCAGGATTTTCTGTAAATCAAGATTAACACTTCTTTTTCTCTGTAAGCTGTGCATAGAAGACTAACCATGAAGCCACTGGTATACACCAACAGAGAGAAAGTGGAGTAGCTAGTGTGGAAATTGCAAATACTTGGACCACTCTTTTATGTAAGTTTTGTGTGCTTTCATGATTTTTCTGGCTTAATTATGTATATACCGCATACATTTTAGTATTGTCATACATGCCCAAATTGATGACTTGGTGAGTCATATAACTTCATGATAGGTTGCTCAGCTCACACAGTAAAATTGTGTCCCATGTGTTCAGTCTCTACTAAGGCTCAGTAGCCTATCAAGAGCTACTTCTTCAAAGGAGGGTTGTATCCATAGAGGATGGCAGGACTTTGCTCCAAAATGCTAAGAGCTTATGATGTAATAGCAACCTATAGAGGTCTTCCAAAAGCTTCATACTGCATTCCTGTCTGCTAGACGCTTTATACACCATTGGATTGACTGGATCATACAGTTCATGTCGCAAAGCAGTTTGCACAAAAATGTGGACCATCTCACATTCTAGGTTTCTCGAAAAAAATACCAGATTTTCAGGAACATACCCAAATGAAGAATATATTGCCACAAAATCCAGCATGCTACTAGAGATTGTGCCTCTGGGTTTGTTGTTGTTCTTCTTCTTGTTTTTGGTACCAGGGATTGAACTCATCAGGAACTTGAGCTTGTGAGGCAGGTACGGCGCTACTGAACTAAATCCTTAGTCCTGGTTTTGCTATATTCTGACAGTCCACACATAACTAAACCTCCAGAAATTTCACTGAGGTAGAAGACTGTGGGATTTGTCAAATTTATCTGGCAAAGTGTTTACTGAGATTCTGTTACACAAATGTCTTACCAATAAGTCTATAAGTTACACTTACCTACTAGGTCAAATTAGTATAGTGTCATCAATATAATAAAGTAGTGTGATATATTGTGGAAGATAAAAGTGATTAAGATCCTATGAACTAAGTTATGATATAGGACTGGGGAGTTGCTCCAATCCTGAAGAAAGGTAGTACAGGTATATTGGTAGCCTTGCCAGCTGCAACTAAACTCTTTCTGGTGGAATTTATTAACACAATTAAGAAGAAAGAGTGGCAAAGTCAGACTCAAAAAGAAAAGTGGTGACACTGGCCTTGTAAAAGTGAACAGAATCAAGCACATATTTCTCATATGTGAGATGTATAGGGGGTGATAAGATAAAGAAGGGGGGCCTAGTAGGGAATAGAAAGGGGATCAGAAAAAAAATGGGAAAGAGAGAGGAACAGCGAGAATGGATATGATCAAAGCATGTTAATGTATAGAAATGTCACAATTAAATAGAATAGTTTATAACATTAAATGTGCTACCACTTATAATTTGAAAAAAGGTTTCTAAAGCCAGAGCAATAACCATTTATCAGGTATGTTAATTTATGCAAGAAATGAAGATACATCTCAAATGAAGGTGCATTTAAAATTGCATCCCACTATATGATTTAGTTTGTGATAATTTACTGTCATTTTTAAGATCCACCTGTTTTCTCTATAGCCTACATAAGTGAGGTGAATGGGAGTGTTGTGGGAATGATCAATCTGCGTGGTTTAGACTTGCTGCTGACTCTCATCTGCAGTTCTTCCAATGATCAGTTTTGCTTTTGTGTTGCTATTTTTCCAAGTGGAAACAGTTCTAATGACTTCTGTTATGGTGTTTGTCTAGATGTCCCTCCAATCCTCATGCAGTCACAGGTGGAGCTTTTTTGGAGGTGGCTGGATCTAGAGTGTGATTGATTCATGGTGCAATGCTAGGAGGAGGGCACTAGGATTAATGGTGTGAGTGCTATCTACCCTAAGTAGTCTGAATACGATAAAAGGGGCAGGAAATTGCTGTTAAGGTCCCTTGTTGCTCTCACTGTCTTCTGCCACCATGAATAGTTACCACTCTCCCACCCTCCCTTGGAGCCAGCCTAAAACCCCTACAAACTGTGAACTAAATAAATCCCTTCATGTTGGATGTTTTGTCTCAGCAGTGAGAGAAAAGTAACTAGCACAGTTTCTGTTTATTTTTCTATATATATGTATATATATACATACACACACATATGTATACATACACACACACACACACACACACACATACCCATTCGTGCATTACAGAATTTGAGAAAAATACAAGATTGGTTCAGGATTAGCTGATTCTTGACAAAACTGTCAGGGTCACTTGACCACTAAAAGTTCCCAATCTGTGCATCAGTGATGCTTTGGGATTCCTGGAAATCAATGTCAGTTGAGAGCCTGTGTCCAGTTCAGAGTTGATGTCTCAATAAAATCTGATTATTTCTTTTTCCCTAGTGAAGTTATTTTGATAAAAATGCCATAGGTCATTTTGGTGAGGTTAGGGGAACTATTAACATAACTATTCAGCAGTGTATGAGAGACCTTTCTTAAAGGTCCCACTCTCTGCTACATTAAAGGAGTTCTTAGTATGTAAACTTGCTCAACTCTGCAAATTGACTCAGTGTAGATTTTTTTTTTTTTTTTTGTATTGGTGATCAAACTTGGGACCTTGCACTTGTGAAACAGGTAATGGAACCACTGAGATAAATCTGCAGCCCATCAGTATAGATTTCGTCGCTAGATATAATCCCAAATCTTCTCTCCATATGCAAATTGTCCAAATTTATTATTTTCATTTTACTTCCTATTTTTCTTCTATTACATCATTATGAACTAGCCATTAAGGTAGGTTAGAAGAAATTAGACTAATTCTGATTGCTGCTTGACTCTATTAACCATTAGACATAAGGTCCATATCATTTTCCTAGTTGAGCATAATCGCTTGGCCCTGGTACTGCAGTGCCCAGGAATTTCCATTGTATTCAGGCGCCCCACTTTAGTAGCTTAATCACTGTAAGGTTGGTCTACTGAGAAGAGTGATGAATGAGCACTCTGAGGATGTGTAGTTTCCTTTCACAGATTTATTTCTCACAATTATGGAGAAAGGTACAGTGGTACCTGGATTCATGAAAGCTTTTGTTTGTGAACAATTTGGTTTGCAAATGAAAGTGCTTATCCAAACTGTTTTTATTTGCAAACTCAACATTAGTGACAAACACAGTCATGATCTCTCGCAAACACAAACATGGCGATTTTTCCAAAATCCTTAAATTAATTAAGTTTGTGAACCAAAGTACCATTGTATTTCTTCTGCAACTTCCTAGTATGAGTGAATAAATTTTAACTGACAAATCCACTCTAACATTCCAGTCTCCTTGAATAATTTCCTTTACTTTAAACCAAATCAAATCCAACATTTCTACTGTGAGACACATTTTTGGCCAAAATTTTATCCAATTATACAAGTAAACTGCTAGAAATCATTTTAATTCCTCTATCTACATAGTACCAGTAGACTATCTGCTTAGTGAGCTCATGTGAAAAATGTATAACGGTTCAACTTTATTTCCTTTCATCGTTGTGCCAAAATCTTACTGTCCAATTTATTCTTGTGTACATGCAAAAAAACTGGAGTAGTTTTATTTAAGAGTATAACCTAACTTTTCATGACTTAAATTTTGCGCCTCATCTCGCTGAGGCTGCTGGGAATTGAATCCAATTACAGGTTTAGAATAATGAGAAGTAATGGAGATGAGCCCTGAAGAGAATCAAAATTGTTTTTGCTTAGCAACTTCTTCAGGAGAGGGCATTACATTTACTCAGGGAATTCCTTGGTTAATACTTTTAAAAATGGGGTAGAGAAGAAAGCCACTCAAGGTGGTTTGACAGTCGTGATTGTCAACCTGACTATATTGAGAGCTTCCCAAGGGATCAGTGAAGCCCACTGCTGAGTGTGTCTGGATGGATTTTGGAGGCATGATCTTGGGCGTTGTCTTGTCCATGGTCCCTTTTTCCCTGCACTGTTTCCCCGCTCTGCTTCTGAGCCATCATGGGATGACAAACACTCCTCTGACAATCTCTTGCTCAATGATGTTCTTTCCTTGGAGTCAACCAGCCGTGAATGAAACCCCTGAAACTGTGAGCCAAGAAACTGTTTACTCTTTCAAGTTGTGTCCGTCTGGTATTTGGTTCCAACAATATGAAAACTATCTAAGTGGAAAAGCTGCTTCTACTTGGAGTGAAGAGGCCTCTTTCATGGGCAAAGAAAACTTATTAGAATTTAGGATCACAATCTCCTCTATTTCATCAACATCTTATTGTACATACCTATTTTCACCTCTAACAACATATATCTGTCAGTTAATGTCCTCAAACAATAGACACAATGGCATCCAGAGAGTTTAACTAGCCCTATAATAACTAGTTCTGTAATAAAAATGGGATTCTGTATTTTATTTTCCTCAAACTCAGTCCTATAGCTATTGTAGACAAGGATCTTCTTCACTGCATACAGTGAAGATTTCAAGTTTTCATGTAGCAATGTTTTCATCTAACTAGGAATTCAAATACTTTATTCTTTGGTTTCACCATTTTTAGCAACATTATGAATTTGTTAGTTTTGAATAATGTTTGAAGGTTTCATATAATCACTCAACTTAGTACTTCCTGTGTGCAGTTAATTAAGGGTAACCATTAGATATATTTGCATATGATCATGGCTACATCGTGCCATGAGCTATCACTACCTGCCGTAGGATAGGATGAAAGCACTAGTGCCTTTAAATTTGTTTGTGTTAAAGAACAAATTTAAATAATTCCCAGGAAAACCTCTATAAGCTCATTCTTAACATGCTGCTCCTTTGGAACCACTCAGCACCAAGCATTCTGTTTCTCAATGTTTTTCACAGAAACAGAGAGTAAGGTGGAGAGAATGAATGAAGTGGACATAGATATGCAGAGAGAGAGAGAGAGAGAGAGAGAGAGAGAGAGAGAGAGATTGAATTGAATTATATAAGAAACTGCCTCACAGCAACAGAAAGGAAGAAATTTTTCTTAGCCTTTGGAAACTGTTCAGGCTTGAATAAATTACATGAAGCCCATCTACCTTGGGTAATCTAATTTGCTCAGTGTGCAGTTTCAAATATTAATCTTACCTAGGAACATTCTCCTAAACATTTCCAGAAGTAATATTTAGCCAAATATTGACAGTTACTACATTTTAAAAATAAAAAAAAATT